>NW_024096944.1:0-95115 GCF_016545835.1 Crotalus tigris | reverse complement strand
TCCTTTACTATTTTTTTATAAATAGCTCAGGGAGGCAAAAATACCTATTTACTCTTTCCTCCTCCTAATTTTCCCACAACAACAATCCTGTGAGTTGGGTTGGGCTGAAAGAGACTGGAACTCAGCTGGCTTTCATGCTTAAGGCAGGATTACAACTCACAGTCTCCTGGCTTTTAGACCATCACCTTAACCACTTGGTTTTCATTTATAGAAGCTGAATTTTGTAATAAGGATGTTTGGAAAAAGTCAAATAACATTTGAAATTATACAACCAACCTATGATAAGATCAATCAAACAAAAATCCAAATTATTATGGTTCATCACAGAGTTAGTCAAATGTTCAGACTGCATTTGGCATTTTTATCTACCTATCAAGTCCTTTCTAATGATCTGGGATAGGCAAATGTGGATGTTTGATGGTGTTACAGATACCTGAGTAAAGCCGCCTTTTGCCATTGACTGATGGTGAATTTGTCAATGCTGATGGTGTTCAAGTGGTGCTCCAGTTGTGTTGAGTTTGCACCCAAGGCACCTATTACTGCTGGGATGTCACAAATATACAGTGATCAAAAACAAATTATTAATATTAATATTATTAACTTTATTAATGTTATTATATTTATTTGCCACCTATCTCACCCTGGGCTGCTCTGGTGACTCCCAACCATAATAATGAAGAAATAAAAAGGAAGTTTAAACAAAGTGAAAACAAAATAATAGAACAATAAAACAAACAAATAAAAAGAAAAACAACCCCCCTTCCCATCTATATGATTAGTTAAAAAAAAAAAAAGATGGGCACATGGGGAGCAGAGAGTGGAAGGGAAGGGGGAATCAGCTGTCAGTCTAGAGCCACCTCCAGAGTGACCAGGAAATAACTAGGAAATGGCAGAAAAGAGATGCCAAAATCATTAATCTCTTGCTGGCATCTACTGGTGATCTGGATTTTTACAGTCTAAATATAATATCATTTCATAATTTGCTCAACCCTAAAGCAATGGTTGCTTAACCATAAAGCAAACTATGATGTCTTTAGAGGCTTGAATTCTAGATGAAAGGATGAGTTCAAGGTAACTCTCCTTTGAGCTGGACTGGACTAGAAGTACTGCTCTTAATAGCAATATAGAAAAGCCTACGTTTTTTTTTTTAATTTTCCAGACTAATCTCATCTAAAGTTCTAAGATTTCATGGAGATCTGAACCCTAATCTTCTATTAACCAAATCATTCTTGCTTAATTGTTTTCAAGATCTACTTTCTCCTGTGTTATCATATCCAACCTAACCTGCAGGATACAGTATTCTAAATTAATCAGGATGAATAGAAGGACCACTTCTATGGTCACACTCTCATCATCAAAGGCTGCATTAATAGAGGGATAGAATCAAGACCACATGAAGTATTAATACCACTTTACAATGCCTTGGTAAGGCCACACTTGGAATACTGCATCCAGTTTTGGTCACCACGATGTAAAAAAGATGTTGAGACTCTAAGAACGGCATACAGCAGACAGAAGACAACAAAGATGATCAGGGAACTGGAGGCCTAAAGCATTATAGAGAATGAGGCTGTATCTTTCTTGTAATCTGGGTATGTTCTAGTTGTAAGCAGAAGGAGAAGGACGAGGGGGGACAATGATAGCAGGTTCCATAATCGCAGGTGGCTGGCCTTAACGAAAGAAGACAGGAGGTCAGCTGTTTTCTCCAAACACTCTGAATGGCGGTCGTACGTTAGCAACCGGATGGAAACTACTAAAAGAGAGAAGCAACCTAGAACTAATGAAGAAACTGTTGCGCGTGACAGTTAGAACAATATAACTCAGTGGCACCTGCCTCTCCAGAGGATGGTGAATGCTGCGCAACACTGGGTCGATTTTTTGAACAGAAGAAACCGGACAGCCATTTGTCCGAAATGGTATAGGGTTTCCTGCCTGAGCAGGGGGTTGGATTAGATGATCTCCAAGGTACCTTCCAACTTTATCATTATTATTATTATTATTATTATTATTATTATTATTACTTCTACGGGATGGGTATTTATGGGTGGCTTTGTCATTATTAAATATTTAAGATCACCAACTTCCATAACTGAGTACAGTTTACAACAAAAACTTAAGTGCTCTGTTAAAGCATCAGCATTAAATGTTTGTACATTGTTTTGGAGTGGGGGTGCGAAAGAGGAGGACTTTTAAAATGCCACTGAGATGGTCCATTTCCAACAAAGAATATGCTCCCAAGATCAGGGACAGTGAAAATAACCCAAATGCCACTTTTATTCAGGCAAGTTTGTTTTAATATATGAAACATAATAATTCAAAGCTGACAGTGATGTGTTAATTATCTGACAAGCTGCTTCAGCTTTTATTATTTTAATCTTTTCATAATGAATGTTTTAACCAATTTTTTGAATATTGATTGTTGCCTGGAACACTACGATAGTAAGTGAAAGGATGGGATATAAATTGTTCTAATAAATTAATACGTAGGTATTTATATAGTGGCCCACTCTCATATATCACTGTAGGATTCAACATTTTCAGTTATAACTCATTTTGTTCGCTAAGAAATTGAGTAATTGCTTGTAGTAGAAGAAGATTTTAAATAAATTTTATTGCACATATCCAGTGAGTTATGTAAATTACAAAAACAAATGTTAGCAGCCCTAAACACATCAGACAGAGAAGGCCACCCAATTTTAAGCAATGGAAAAAGGAGTTACATCCATTAAGTTTCTGCTATTAAGTGCATTTTTTTTCTTAACAATAACCACAAATGCCTGAATTTGACCCATGGTTGATACCAAAAGAATTTGCCTTTCAAGTGATAACTTGAAATACATATTTACATCAGGAGACATGTACTTTGTAAGTCCAACAGTCAGGAATGGAAAATTATCAAATTCTCATGTTTGATAGTCAGCTTCATATATCACTCTGGGCCATGAGGTGGCTTATTTCATCTTTGGCTTAGCATGTTAATGAAATCCATTGGTGTTTGTACACAATATTCCTTTTTTTAAGTCATGTTATATGAATCCATCATGTGCTTTAGTCAATAATCCATGGATAAGAAAGTTATAGTAGCATGAATTCACAGGGTCCTTGTTCTCTGTTAGTATTAAATATTTAGATTCTTGCCTAGAAGGATGCAGAATGGACTGCATATTTATCTGTGAAGCATATCTTAATTAATTGTACTTTGAATAATTGAGAAAGAGTACAAGTATTTCCTATCCAACTATTGTTTCTTCTTCTATCTATGTTGTCTCCCTTGCTTGTTTTCACTTCTTCCAATCAAATGGCACTATGAGGAGGGATGAGCCAAAAGGATTGGCAGCTTCAGTACAGCCATCATATAATCATCTGGAAATCTAATTTATCTTTTATTTGGGCACCCAGCAACCATCTGCTGCAAAGATCTGACGCAAAATAACTGCCAAGCAGAACGGGCCCTCCAGTAATTGCTTTTATTGGATTGACACACGCTACAGAGCTCATCTGTTGCGCTCCAAGAATGATGAAATAAAAACTGCAACTATTTTGACTTTGGTCTGTCATGAGAGAAACAATGCAACACAAGCCATTCATGAGCTACTGTACTGATTGGGGGAAGAGAAAAGATTCTAAAACCACATGCCATCCAAATCAGAATTTAAAAAGGAGTGCCTGGTTTAGTCACCCTCAAGGATTCTGCATTACTGGTATGGTTCTGCAACTTCATTCTTATCTACATGGAAGCCATTCCTATAGCACTAAGTAGGAGTTACATCAGAGTAAATATGGCTTGGATTCATTACAGCAGCTTCATACTGGCAGTGATGATCTGTCTTCACCACTGAAAGTTGGATTGGCAGAAGATTCATCAAAAACTGTACTTTTTAAAAAAACAGCAGAAACTATTTTACAAGCAGTTATTAGATTCTCGCTAAATGATGTTTGCAATTTCACCTTCAGGGCATGAAAATATGCTCATGTGAAAGATCTGTAGGAAACCTAAATACCTGTAATTTAGACAAGAATGGTTGACCCAATCATGTTTATAAATATATCCACCCCCACCCCCAATACTCAATTGTTAATTCTTGAGGAACTAAAAATAGAGGGAGATGATGCACACAATAAATACTGAGTAGAAAAGAGTAATGAGTTTACAATTGCATGATTGGAACAGATAAGAGATTGAATTAGCAATGAGTCATTGCTATTAAAAATATGTTTTACCTAAAATTTGAAATAGGTCCAATGTACATTCCAGCCAAGAATAAACTGGAAAGTACAGAGCTGGGAGGGAGAAAGTTTTGCTGTATGCCGATAGCCTGCTGGTTAAGCCTGTGGTGAATGAGAAATGGATCAAGTACATTTAAGACAAACTTTGCCACACAGCCAATTAAAAGCCTGCAGCCGGTACTAGGAGTTGCAGCTATGAGCATTTGCTACAGGCATCCCCCTCTAGTCTAATTTACAGGGAAATTGGAGGCCATCAGAGTGCAATAGCAAAGCCAAGGAATACAGATATTGTCTATAGTGGTACAATAACATTATTATACAAACTGAAAACCATGCAGATGTTTGTGCAGCAAATCTGAGCTTATGTATCGCCAGAAATAGCTCTTTGCCATAAACAAAATAGTCCAGCTTTCAATAATCTAAACTTGGTCAATTTAATATCCCGAGAACAAATAATGACTTTGGGAACCAGAATCCATATTTTGTGATATACAATGCCTGTTTATGTACAGTATCATTAGTAAGCACACTTAGTATTCCCTAATAGACTTCCTGTCTACTCATTTGCCTAATCATTTCTTAAAATCATTAAAGTTCATGGTTATCTTCCAACAATGTGGCACTGGACTGTAGGAAACTACTATGGAGCTTTTCCTCTCTTACATCTGACCACTGCCCAAACATGTTTTGGCAACCTCTTTTTTCTGCCATGTCCCAATGATCGTAAGCAAATATTTTCCTCTTAATGCCATCCAAGGCCAGCTTAAAGAAGTATAAACTCCAGACTAACATCACCTGAGTCAAAAGAGATGTAGATTCTAGGTGATCCTCTTCAAAACACTAAACAAACCTGGGTGATACTGCCACTAACCTGATGTATCTCACTTGGATGTCTACATCAACTAAGTTGTAATAGAAAAACCATCCCTCTCCCATGGTCCTTACCTACCAACTCTCAGCTCATTCCTATAGTTTATCTACCTTCACATTTGACCATGAAGGTGTTAGGTTACAGTGACCAGCTGGGGACAGAGGGAACACATTGGCTCTGAAACCACATACTTGATATTGCACATAGATATGGTCTAGAAGCCAGAGGACTATAATCCAGACATATAAAGAGCAGATCATTGCCTGTCTGAAAGGTGAGATACTGCTATTTTATAAAAGATTATTACAAAGAAACTGGGCTTTATGTGGATGTGTTTTCCAGTATGTAGCCTTCAAAAGGATCTAGGCAAGGAAATATATTCAAAGAGTATGCATACACGACTGTGCTTCTTACATGTGTCCTGATAATGCTGAGAGCTCTATAGTTAAAGACTAATTGTAGAGTGTGGGTACAATGTACTCTGCCCCTGCTTGCTGATGTTAAGCTTCAGGATGCCTTTTAAAAATGAAGCAAGCGCTCAACAAGCCAGTATAAAATATTTTGGTTTTCCATGTACAATTCAAGGTGCTGTTTAATTACATGGCACAAGGCTAGGTTAGTTGCAAGACTACTTGCATTCAGTTTTAATATCAGAACAACACATTCCACACACTCTTTCAGGCTGGACATGTTCCTAGTCCCCTTTTTGCATCAATGTCATCTGGTTATACTTAGGAAGCATTGCCATTTCTGCCCCAAACCCACCCTTTGGAATATCTCCCCTCATGATTCAAGTGACCCCACCCTTGGTAGTCTTTCCATATGTTCTGGATTTATTTCTATTGGTTTTTATTATTGTTTTTAATTTTACGTTAAATGCCCAGAGCCAGTTTGGTAAAAGTTAGGGAATGAATGAATGAATGAATGTTTTAAGAAGACATCCCCAAGAACATATGACTTCTCCAAACACTCCCACAGGGAGGGCATTCTTCAAGTTCCTTCTTTTAAATCTTGATATCTTTTGTGTCAGTCCTTAGAGGTAGCCCATACAAGAAACATCAACCATGAGTACTAACTCTTCCTTTATGGTAAGGTTACAATAACAGGAATCTTTCAAATCTGAAAATACATCTCTCTCCCTCACCTTTGCAGTCCATGAAACTAAAGAGGGTTTTCTGAGGTGTTTGCCACACCTCTCATTCCTTCTGCAGGCTGAGGTATCTCTTATGTGATCATTCCCTTCCCTACCCTCTTTTCTGACTCTTTCTTTCTCTTAAGTACATTCTCATACACCATAGAAGTTTCCTCAGCTCTCTAGAACAATCTCCCCCCCACCAGAACATATTCTGATATTCATCAAGTTCTAATCACACCTAACTTTTTGCCACTTCCCTGCTAACTCACCTGGAGTGAATTTTCACTCTTCCCAAAGCTGTAGAAACAAAGCTCTAAGCAATGAGCAGCAATATCTTCTGCCATTGTTCTTTTACTTTGAAAAAATGCCCGATATTTGGCAAAAATGTTTAAAGTATGGTTAGTACAAGCTGTTCCCTTGCATTAAGTAAAAACGACTGGGAACCATCTGCTGAAATACCTTGAAATGAATTGAAAAGCCTCAAGGTCACAGACGAAGCTTGTGTTGGAGCTATTCCCAACTGATTGTATCCCTCAGCACATTTCACAAAATCTGCCTTTGCAGCTAAGGGCCTTGCAAATTCCCCTGGGCACATAAAATCCAGATTTCTCACACCTTGGATAATTCCTAAAGTCTCAGTCAATTATATTTAAAAAAAAATACAAACGATATAAAAGGGCAAACCAGAGATATTGAGTCTTGTCCAGAAGTTTCCACATACATATTTAAAGGCAAAAGTATACTTGAAATTAGTAATTGTATTAGTGCTTTGTTATTTCCAGGGCTTTTTTTCTCATAGAATGCCCAGAACGGAGTTCCAGCACCTTTTTTGGATGGAACCTTGTAGGGTAGGCAAGGGGGTTGTATGACTTGTATGAGTTCCGGCACCTTTTTTTTTTTTTTTTTTTTTACAAAAAAAGCACTGGTTATTTCTATTATTTTTTTATGCAGGAGCTCAATATGAAATAAGACAGCCATTTACTTTTATTGTTGAGTTTCTATTTGGAGCAGAATCTCAGCATGGAAAGCATGAAGTTTTCATCTTTAATCTGTTCTTTCTGTTGGAGTCCCAACATAGGCATTAGTCCCACTTGTGCCTGTTTGTTTGCATTGGGAGAAAGCTCCCATTGTAGAAACAAAATAAAACAAAATGAAACCCCAAAATTGAAGTTTTTCTTCTGGTACAAAGATGTAGGCCACCGGATCAGGAACAGGGAACAAAAAGAAAAAGTCTCTGTTCTCCACCTGCTACTTATTTTTTTTAAAAAAAAACTACTAATTGTCAGGGAAATCAGAAGATCCAGGCAATTCAAAGGATTATAAGGATTTATTGCAGGCTTATGTTCTCTATAAGAATCTGAACTACTAACAGCCAAAGCAAATTGGGGGTAGAAAAGAGTCAAGAGAATTGGGCGCAAAGGGACTTGAGACTGATGATGCATTTGATTCTTTCCTCAGGCTCAACCCAGTCATCTCCTATACCAGGGGTGTAAAACTGCCGGCCCATGGGCCAGACGCATCATCAAGAAACTGCACCCACCCCATTGCCAGCAATGGGGAAAAAGCTCTGATATGTCACGTGACGTCACGAGTTTGACATGCCTGTCCTATACTAATAGTTGTTTTTCACTGAATTTTATCTTGTAATTATTTTATTACTTTAAACTGCCAGGCTTCAATGGGACTTCTCTGTCAAAAACTTCCTGCATTTAAATGTTTTACCCCAATTTGAAATCTGGGAAATGGAAATTGAAGCGGGACAATTCAGCTACATTGTGGACCTACTGAATGGAAGCATTAGGTGAGGAACAGAAAGTGCCTTTTTATTCTGTCCAACCCCCCAAAATTACATCAAGAGGGTAGGAACTCTACCTGTCAGTGGGATGTCTCCCCCAGAACCTAGCAGAAAAAGAAATACACTTAATGTGGGGGAACTAACAGCAAAGAAATAAATATCTAAATATTTAGATTTATTTATTTATTTAGAAGTAAATATTCAGAGTCTCAAGAGAGGTTGGTCAAACTATTTTCCAAAGCACCAAAAGGCAAGACACGAAACAATGGTTGGAAACCAACTAAGGAAAGAAGCAACCTAGAACTAAGGAGAAATTTCATAATGGTGAGAGCAATTAATCAATGGAATAGCTTGCCTTCAGAAGTTGTGGGTGCTCCATCACTGGAGGCTTTCAAAAAAGAGACTGGGCAACTATTTGTCTGAAATGATATAGGATCTCCTGCTCAAGCAGGAGATTGGATTAGAACACCTCCGAGGGCCCTCCCAACTGTGTATTCTATGTGCTAGTCAGAAGCTGGGTCAAATCAGGCTGGGGGGGGGGGGAAATAATCCCAGAAGTTGGGCAGAGGTTTGGGATACTGCTGACCCCCAAGTACAGCAAAACTGTGAAGAGGTTGGAAACAATTCCCAAAACTAGGCTCTGTTTCCCTGCTTAGCTTTGTTTAATTGGGGTCTCTTGTTTCTTTAACTTCCCTTCTGTTACTAATCTGAAAGGAAGGTTCGGTTTTTGATCTAACAGTCAAGCTAACTTTATACTCTTTTCCCAAAATCCAAGTCCATAACTTTATGTGTCGCAGGCCACAAATAAAATATATTCTATAACAACAACAACAACAACAACAACAACAACAACAACAACAATAATAATAATAATAATAATAATAATAATAATAATAAAAAAGTTGGAAGGGACCTTGGAGGTCTTCTAGTCCAACCCCCTGTTCAAGCAGGAAACCTATACCATTTCAGACAAATGGTTGTCCAAACTCTTCTTAAAACCCGCCAGTGTTGGAGCATTCACACTTCTGGAGGCAGGTTGTTCCACTGATTAATTGTTCTGTCAGAAAATTTCTCCTTAGTTCTAGGTTGCTTCTCTCTTTGGTTAGTTTCCATGCATTGCTCTTTTTTTTAATTTTTCTTTTTCTTTTTTCACTATACAACAAAAATAAAACTGAAAAAAAAACTTTTTTCCCTTAACAAAACTGTGTTATACATCTCATATATATTATTTACAATTTATTTACATCAGTAATCATGTCTTTTTTTTTCTTTGTTCTAGCCAATCATAACATTTGTTGTCCTGCCTTCAGGTGCTTTGGAGAATAGCTTGACTCCCTCCCCTATTCTAGGGCAATGGTGGGATTCAAATATGTGAACAACTGGTTCTCTGTGTGGCTGCCGCTTCTGGAAGTCCATTCTGGGCCCGGGCAACAAAAAATTAGCTATCAGTTCTGCTGAACTGATGCAAACCAGGTGAATCCCACCATTGTTCTAGGGATTGATAATGTGACCCTCCATCTCTCTCTCTCTCTCTCTCTCTGTGTGTGTGTGTGTGTGTGTGTGTGTGTATGTGATACATACATATACAATTCCAAGTTATCATCAAAATCATGATGATCATTGTATTAATCCTTTGCCATTGTATTATTTCCTACTACAAAGCCTTCAGAAAGGAGATGTGTAGACAAAGGACATTGAAAGGACACTCACACTTGAGTGGCCATATAAAATAGCTGATTGTAATGATCACTTTGCAGGCAGCTAAGATGGAGAGGCAATAAAGAATTAAAATGCTATTAAAGGTGTCAGGATGCTCTTTATAATTTTTATGTCTCAGAAACCTGTTTGCAACAGGACACGCTTTCATCACTCTCTTTATAATTTATATCCAACACCAAAGCTGGAAGGAACTCATCAGTGAAAACAGATGAGCTAGAGTTGTTGAGTGTAGTTAAGGAGAGAGAGAGAGAGAAAAAAAAAAAATCCTCTAGCCCCAAACTATTCATCAACTGATGATGAATTCTGAATCCAGAGCAGATTGATGTAATTTGGAGTAGTTTTTAACTAACTCAAGGCAGAACTAATTCAAAAATGCGCAAAGAAATGCCATTTTGAATATGTAGTTCAGAAATTTTGCCATCCATAGAAAAAGATTGCCAGCCTATTACCATCTTCTGGTTCAAGGAGGTTAAATCTTCTTTGAAAACTCAATAGAATTTATGCAACCATAATCTAAAACAAGTCTACAAGATCTGAGTTAAAAAAAAAGTTTGAACTTAGACAGGCAAAGATCTCATTTCAAACTATTCAAATATTTCTTATTTAATAATATCCTAATATCCATCTACATCTATATAAATAAAAATGTAAATGTTCGTTTGTTCAAAATCTTAAATCTCCGAAAGTTCTTCACCGATTGCTTTGAAATTTTGACACAATGTTGCATTCAAATACATGCGTGTTTTTATATACCTATATTATGTAGATGTCACACCTGTGACAGGTAAAAACATGCTTTTTTAAAAAAACAGTGCCATCTGTTGGATGTAAAAGCAACACACGCTACAATTTCAGACAATCTCTATATCTGCACAGACAATGGAACAACAAAAAATATTGTATACCCACAAGCATTGTGAAATTAAACATATTACAAATGTGCGCTTTCTCTTTTCTTTCTTTTCCATTTAACCAGACTGAGCCACAGCAACGCATGGCCGGGAACAGCTAGTGTATTAATAAAAATGAAAAGTTGATCTAAGGGTTGTACCATATGTTGATGGTAAACTGCAACTCCACAAAGAGTTCTAAATATTTTCTTTAAAGAAGTTCTTCCCTGTATAGAAACTTAAGGGGCAGCCAACAGTTCCCACAATGCCAAATAGTAACTTTTTCAACTGTAGGTTTAGACATTAATGCCTCTTTTTAGCCTAGATTTAAAAAGTGATTTGTCCAGAGCTCCAGACATACAGATATAAAAAAATACTGCATTCTAAAAACCAAGAGGCAGGCTTGCAATTTTGGATAGTTTTAGAATAAGATTTGTGTGAGAAATCACATTTCAAACAATGCAGCCAAATGTCCCAGTGTAAAAAAAATGAGAGTAGTCTCTCAGTAAAGCGTGAATGACTGGAGGCCATCTTTTCCTCAGTTTGTTGGCTGAGCAACAAACAATAGAGAGAAGGACAGTAGGAATACCATACAGGTTTAGGTCAGCTTATCTGAGTTCTTGGCTTTTCAGATCTTTCACTTCTAGGTGGCTGTGATAAGAAGAATTGAATCTTTTGGCTGCTTTATAGATATTTGGAGGTAAGAGGGAGGTGCACTGGAGTCAGCTGTGATTCCTGGTGACTGCCTGCACAAGTCTCCACAGTTTTCTTGGCAAGATTTTGGAAGTTGTTTGTCATTGCCTCCTTACTTATGGTTAAGAAAGAATGATTGGCCCACAGCCATTCAGCTGGCTTTTTTGTCTAAGATAGGACTGGTTTCTAACTGGTGCCTTAACTACAGCACTAAACTGGCTGTTTTATAGCCATTATATTAATATATATAAATTGGTATCTTTTTGTTTTCCTTTTTCTTCACCCCACCTTTTTCTTTTGCCTTCTCCGTTGTGTTTTTAAGACTGTAAGTCACTCCTTATTGATTGGTAAGTCTCCCTAACTAAAGAGCAGAATGCAAATGCTGCAAACAAATAAATAGGGAGATAACAGTTAAACAATTAGAATACCAAATAAAAATCAATAAAGTAGCATCCTGCATGCTACCTACTTGAGCTGAGGTTTTAATTTCAGAGTGTATGAAGAATCCCCTATTGAGAGAATAATCTGAGAAAGAAAGAACATTTTTGACCTAATTAGAAATCAGATGATAGCCTTTTGCAAATGTCTAGACTGCAAGTATGAGGATTAAAAGTATGTAGGGGAGACTTTGTATACATACAAGTCTCCTAATGTTTCATTTATTTATGTGAAGATTTTTTTTCACAGAATAAAAGACAAATTGAAAGAAAAAAATAAAAAATGCAGGAATTAAAAGAGAAAGAAAAAACCTAAATTAAGGAACATATGAATGACATCAGGCCTTCTTTTTAATTCATAATTACAATCTTATTATCCCACCTCCCTTCTAGATGTTATACAAATCCCTTTAAGCCTTCATTTAATCTATGCTTTTCTTAATCTTCAAATCCACAAACCATCATTTCATTTCTTTCTGCAAAAAGGGTTTCCAGTCTTTCAAAACTGTTCACAAATTTCTGTACAGTTGGCATACACCTTCCTCACTATGTATGCGTGGGACATCAGAGAAAACAATCCCATTCTGCTTTGCATTCTTCAACAACTGAGGGAGAGCAGACTTTTTACAAAAAGCACCAATGCTAATGCTTCTGATAAATTGAAAATAACAATTTAAATCCCTGATTTATTAGAGATTTCAGATAGGATATACGTAACTAATTTGGAACATCTTGTTGCTTTAAAACATGTCTCTTGTGATAAACAATATTATAAACTGTTGACTATCTGCAGGGGAAAAAAATCAGTAGATGCTATTACACTGATTTTGGATAGCTTGGATAAAATGCTAAAACAGATAGTTACTGACTCTCTCGAGAAAAGGATTAATCAGCTGGAAAGTGCTATAAACAATGTCCCACAAGAGTTGAAGGACACTGAAATAGAATACAAATTTCCAAGATGAAATTATATACCGAATCTCCTATATAGAATTAATCTAGGGTTGTTGTTTTTTTTATATTCCCCACAAAGTTGAGCAAGTTTTTCATTACAGCTGGAATATAAGTTCAAGCTTGAAATTGTTACACGTATTGGTGTTTGATGCCATTCAACATTGAGACCCAGTCCTGTTGTGCTGAGATTTCTCAGGTCTGTGTCTGTGTCCTTAAAAACATTGTTGTGAGGGCTAATGAAAAACCATGGATGACATATGAGGTTCGCAAGATGTTGGAAGCATGCAATGTGGCTTTTAAATGTGATATGCTGGCACTCAGAACAGCCAGAGCCAATTTGAAAAGCACCATAAAAAAGAGCAAAGCAAGCCCATTGTCAGAAAGTTCAGAACTTTTTTCAGGACCCAACAAACACCAAGCGTATGTGGCAAGGGTGGAAACTAATCAAGGAGTGAAGCAATCTAGAAACTTCCTGACAATTAGAACAATTAACTAGTAGAACAACCTGCCTCCAGAAGCAGTGAATGCTCCAACATTTGAAGTTTTTAAGAAGAGACTGGACAACCATTTGTCTGAAATGGTATAGGGTTACCTGCCTGAGCAGGCGGTTGGAATTGATGACCTCCAAGGTCCCTTCCAACTTTATTATGATTAAGGAATCCAGTTCATTACAGACTATAAAGTGGCTCTATTGTGTGGTAAGGGCGACACAGACATTTTAAACAAGATGAACACATTTTTTGGTAGATTTGAGGCATCAAATAGCACCCCTGTGAGGAAAACTGTGCCCCATCCTGATGAGCAAGTGCTTAGCTTTGATGTTATTCTGTCCAGAAAACATTGCAGAAAGTTAACATTTGGAAAGAAGCAGGACCAGATAGTATCCCTGGGTGTGTTCTTAGGGAATGTGCAGATGAGTTGGCTTGTGTTCTTACAGATACTTTCAATCTTTCACTGCAGTAGGCAGTGGTCCCATTGTGTTTTAAGATGGCCATTATTTTGCCGGTGCCAGTACATTTACGGATCTCAATGATTACTGTCCAGCTGCACTTACATACATCATTATGAAATGTTTTGAGAGGCTGATAACAGATGTTATTGTATCCAGCCTCCCTCCAGCAGTTGACTTGCTTTAGTTTGCTTACCATCCAAATTGCTCTACAGCTATTTCTTCTGTTCTCCATCTGAGCTTCGCACACTTAGAGGAAAGAAACACTCATGTGCAAATGCTGTTTGTTGACTTCAGTTGGCATTTAATACAATCGTTCCTCAGCATCTAGTAGACAAACTAAGCCTTTTAGGCTTTAATACTCCTTTGTGCAGCTGAAGTCTTGATTTTCTTATTGATAGGCCTCAGTATGTGAGAGTTGGGAATAATATTTCTAACATCACTTTCTTGAGCATAGGTTCTCCTCAGGGCTGTGTCCTAAGTCTGCTGTTGTTCACCCTTTTGACCCATGACTGTTATACTAGGTTTGCCACCAACTATATTGTGAAGTATGTGGATGATACAACAGTAGTGGGTGTTCTGTTTCAGGAAAAGAGGCATTGAGACAAAGCAACGAGTTACAACAGTTCTCCTTTATTGCAAACACCAGCAGAACAGATTTTAAAAATGGTGCAGCCCCCTTTTATAGCCCTCCTGCACAATACCTTGCTGGCCAATCATTGCAAAGGTTCTTTTCCCGCCGTGCGTGTGCACGCAAGGCTGGGAGCAGTCTTTCTTGTCCCGGGCATCCACATGGTCTGCCCAGGCCAATCGCTGCAGCCTGTGCCTGCTGGACCAGGACATAACACCCCTCCTCCTTGGCTAAAATAATAAGGCACACTTATTATTTTAAATACTCTAACACTCCATTGCATTGCTTATGTTGCATCTATATATACACAACACTACAGTCTTGCTACCGCCATGCTCCCACTCCCCTTGAGCTGCATTACTTAACACAGACTACTAGGCCTGCCCATGAACTGACAAGGACCATACATAGTCTTGTAAGTATTTGGGAGGACCTCTGGCCTGCCCTGATCTTCTAATGGCCGGTGTGTGTGCCTGGCTGCCAGCTCGCCTGCCAGGCTAGGCAGACCAGGATTTTGTTGCCCCAAAGACCCAGGGGACCCACCCAGCTGCTGACTGGCTGGATCTGCTAAATCCAAGCCAGGGTTCCTTGGGGGGTGGAATTCCTCAAGTCCACAATGGACTCCTCTTGGGAGCACTGTCCCTTGAGCCCTAGGCCAGCAGCTGGAATGGCCTGAGTGCCAGAGGCCGGAGCTGCCTCCATGGCAAACCCCCTTTCTGCGGACTCCCTGTTTGGAGCAATAGCTGAAGCTTGGGGATGTTGGAAAGACCATGGTCCTCAATCGTAATTGTGGTCCTCCTCCCCCCCAAGAGCCAAGCTAGGAGTGGAAGAGTTGCTGGGAAGCCTCCAGAGCAGTTGGTCAATGTGACGTCGGATCACAGGACCATGTCCAAGGCCACTTCATATGACAGCGGCCCAGAGACCTTGCATACCACTGCTGTGACCCAGAGAAGTCCTGGTCCATAGTTCCTTGCCCAGACTGGATCGCCCATTTGTAGTCTCCTAGGTGCCCACGGCTCTGACACCTATGAAGCCACCCGGTCTGGGTGCAAGCTGTCCAGTTTCGTGATGAAGCGGCGACCCCAGCGGAGTTCAGCTGGGCTCTTTCCAGTAGCTGTGCAAGGTGTGGTGCGGTGGCACAGAAGAAAGTCCGCTAGTCTGTGATGCCAGGTCCTGTGAGTGATCCTCTTTAAGGCATCCTTGGTTGTGCGCACCATTCGTTCAGTCTGTCCGTTGGAAGCTGGATGGAATGGTGCAGATGTGGCATGCTGGATCATGTTGGCCTGGAGGAATGCCTTAAATTCAAACAACGTGAATTGGGGCCCATTGTTGGAGACAAGGACATCTGGAAGTCCATGTGCGGCGAAGATCCCTCTCAACACCTGGATGGTCCTAGCAGTGGTAGTGGAGGAGACAGGCATGACCTCTAGCCACTTGGAATGGCTGTCCACGAGAATTAAGAAGAATTGTCCCTGAAAGGGCCCAGCGTAGTCAATATGGACCCTCGACCATGGGGTATGAGTCTCCTTCCACCTATGAACTGGGGCCTGGGGCATCTCCGGCCTTGACTGTTGACAAACAGTGCACCTGTGGACCTGGGCCTCGACGTCTTTGTCGAGCCCAGGACACCAAAGATGGCTGTGTGCTAATGCCTTCATCCAGACTATTCCTGGATGTCCCTCATGCAGAGACTGCAGGACTCTAGTCCTCAATGAGGTTGGGATTACTACCCGGCTACCCCATAGGACACACCCCTTGAAGATGGAAATCTCGTGCTTCCTCTGCCAGAAGCTCTGGAATTCTGAGCCTGGACATGTGTCAGGCCATCCAGACAGCACCCATGTCAGCATGCGTGTTAGCGTGTGATCGGTGGTTGCTTCTGCAATCACGTCCCTAGCACTGAGGGGAGATTCAGGCAAGTCCTGAATAGACAGGATGCGATTGGCAGGTGCTGGATCTGTCTCTATCTGCTGTAATGGCAACCTGCTGAGACCATCTGCATGACCCAGTTCTTTGCCTGGCTTGTGAACCAGTGTATGGTCATATGCAGACAGGAAGATAGACCACCTCAGCATTCATGGGGATATTATGCGTAGGGTTTGTTTGTTCGTTGTGAACAATCCCAGCAGTGGCTTATGGTGTGTAAAGATCATGAAGTGGCGGCCATATACGAAGTCATGGAACTTCTTGATGCCAGCCACTATGGCTAAGGCTTCCCTATCTATCTGTGCATAATTGTGTTCAGCTGATTATAGGGTTCTAGAATAGTATGCTATTGGGACTTGCATTCCATCAGCCTTCAAGTGACTTAACACAGCCCCAATCCCATAAGAGGACGCATCACAGGCGATGCACACTGGCAAGTTCTCATTGAAGTGCGCAAGGACTGCAGTTGAAGAGAGCAAGGCCTTGACCTCTTTGAGGCTCTTTTCATATGCTTGTGTCCACTGCCAAGTCATATGCTTTGTGTCCAATGCCAAGTCATATGCTTTGAGGCTCTTTTCATATGCTTGTGTCCACTGCCAAGGGGCCTGTTTGTCCAAGAGCTGGTGTAACGGCTCAGCCATTGAAGCCTTGTGAGGAAGGAATGAGTGGTAAAAATTTAGCAGTCCTAGAAAGGCCTGAAGTTCACCCTTGGATTTGGGGCTTGGGGACTACTGAATTGCTTGCAGCTTGGATTCATCAGGGTGGATGCCCTGAGCATCAGTGTGGAATCTTAGAAACTCCATGGAGGTAACCCCGATCTTGCACTTGTCTTGCTTAAGCTTCAGCCCCGCTTGGCAGAAACGTAGCAAAACGCTCTCAGCCTTTCAGCTAAATTGTCAGCTGAGTCCCAAGTGATGAGGACATCGTCAAAGTACGGGCAAACGCCAGGGATATTTCGGAGCATTCACTCCATTATACTCTGGGAGATGTCGGGGCCCACGTTTACTCCAAATTGCAATCTTTTTACCTTGAATGCCCCCCTGTGAGTCACTATAGTTTGGGCCTCGGCCATTTCCTCATCAACTGGCAATTGTTGATAGGCCTGAGCCAGTCAAGCTTAGCAAAGATCTGGCACCCCTTGAGGGAGACTAGAATGTGACTGACCACTGGTACTGGGTATGAATTCTACTGCAGCGCTTTGTTAAGCGTGCATTTGTAGTCTGCACAGATTTGGACTTCACCATTGGCCTTCAGTGGCGTAACTATGGGCATTTCCCATGGACTACTGTCCACAGGCTCTAAGATATCCTGCTGAATCAATTTATCCAGCTCTGCATCTATTTTACCCTTTAAGGCAAAGGGCACCCTGCGTGGCTTGATTCTAATGGGGGCTATGGTTGGGTCTAGCCTCAGAGAAATAGGAGGGCTTTTGTAGGAGCCAAGTTCTGGACTAAACACATCTGCAAACTCCTTGCAGACCCCAGCCAGGCCTGTTGTTTACATGCTGTGTATTCCAGTCACCTGAATTCCCAGGGCCTCAAACCAGTCGAGTCCAATGAGACTCGTACAGTCTCCCCCAACCACAACTACATCCAGTATCCCCTCAAAATTCCTATGCTGCACCTTGAGTGTGGCCTCCCCCCTCACATTGAGTCTGGAATTTTGGAAATCTGTGAGGATGAGGTTTGATGGCCTGAGTTTCACCCGTAGGCTGCTTCTGCTGCAGACCTTGTTAAAGGTGTCTAGGGAGATGATCAATAAAGCAGACCCAGTGTCCAGCTCCATTGACAAGGGGACCCCTTGCAACTTCACGTAGATGTGAAGCTTCTTCCTAAGTGGCCTGTGGGCCCTGTTCTAAAAATGCTCCTACGTGATGCGTAGAAGCCCACCCTGTTCTGGCTGGGGACCCTGGTACCTTTCTGAGGCAATTCTTCTGGGTAACATTCCTTCTGGCGACCCAAATGGACAGAGGCAATGTGGCCTTGCCTCCCACAGGCCCTGCAGATGGCGAAGCAGAAAGAGCAGTCTGTGCGGCAATAGCATCCACACCCGATGCACCAAGGGGATGATGCTGGCTGGGCCTTCCCTCCATGAGGCCTTCTCCCTGGAGTCTGATGCAGCCAGTCCACTTCCAATTCTGGATCCTGTTCTGATTCTTCATGAGCAACCTCTTGATGGACGGTAGCTGAAACTTGAGGGGGCTTGGCAAGCCACAAGGCCTTCACAGGTCTGCCTGCTGCTTCTTCGGCTGAAACTTCCCTCAGGGCATCTTGGAATGTGAGGCCTTCCTTCATGAAGAGCTTCTGCTGCAACTCCCGGCTTCGCAGGCCACAGACCAGCCGATCCCTCAATCTCTCCTCCAAGTCTTTGAATTCGCAGGGCCTAGCTGCTTGTCGCAAGGCCACAACAAACTCTGTTGCAGACTCACCAGGCCTCTGGTCCCTCTGCTCGAATGCGTGTCGCCAGGCAATCACTGAGAGCTTGGGTTCAAAATGCTCTCGAAGCATCCTCTTCAATTCTGTGTAGGTGATTGATTCCAGTGGTGCGGGGGCGACCAGATTCTCCGCAATCTCGAAGGTCTCTTGCCCACAAACACACAGCAGCATGGCAGCTTTGAGGTCATCTTTACAAATTTGATTCACCTGGAGGTAGTTCTCCATCCGGGCCACGTACGAGCTCCAGCGTTCTGGGTGAGCTGTGTCAAATTTTGAAAGCCGGCCTATCTTTGCCATCGTTTCAGCCCAGGAACTTTGTCCACGCCTCCTGCTGTGAGGATTGAGAAGGGGCCCCCTTTTCTGAGCTCACATCCAGCATCTCAATGCTGGCAGGCTAAGTCAATCTCCAGGAGCCACACTTCTCCGAGCTGCAAGCCCCCCTGTGGTGAGTCAGCTTGGCTTCTTAATCTGTTTACCTTGCAGGCATCCCACCTTCGTTGCCAATGTTCTGTTTCAGGAAAAGAGGCATTGAGATGAAGCAACAAGTTCCAACAGTTCTCCTTTATTGCAAACACCAATAGAACAGATTTTAAAAATGGTGCAGCCCCCTTTTATAGCCCCCCTGCACAATACCTTGCTGGCCAATCATTGCAAAGGATCTTTTCCTGCCGTGCGTGTGCACGCAAGGCTGGGAGCAGTCTTTCTTGTCCCGGGCATCCACATGGTCTGCCCAGGCCAATCGCTGCAGCCTGTGCCTGCCAGCCCAGGACATAACAGTGGGCCTTATTCAATATGACAATGAGAGTGCTTACTGCAGGTAAGTAGAGGGTTTGGTGAGCTGGTGTAACAAAAACAGCCTCATTTTAAATGTAGGAAAAACTAAAGAGATCATTGTCAATTTCAGAAAAGGCAAGCATAGCCACATACCTCAGTGTATTAATGATTCACCTGTAGAGGTGGTTAGCAGCAACAAGTTTCTGGATATGCAGCTAACAAGTAGGCTAGCTTAGTTGCTCAACAGTGAGACATTGGTGAAGCATTTTCTGTGCGGCATGAGAAAAATACATCTTCCTTCCCCTACCTTACCACTTTCTATAGAGGGATGATTGAGAGCATCCTGTTATATTGCATTACTGTCTGGTTTGGAAGCATTATTGCTTCAGACAGGAAGGCAGTGCAGAGAGTGGTAAGGATGGCAGAAAATATTATTGGTAGTTCACTTCCTTCTATCCAGGACATAGCATATAAGCAATGCTTGAGCAGGGTCTGAAAGATTGTCTGGGACACTACACATTCCTCTACACGACCTGTTTTCCTTGTTATCTTCTGGGAGGAGGCTTCGTGATATCCAAAATAGACCATCCAGATTCAATCACAGTTTTGTTCCATACAGCATCAACTTTGTGAACTCTCAAGTTTCCTCTTTCCACTATGTATTCAAAATGGACAGTGATTAATATTTATATGTATATATATGTATGGGTGTAGGTATATATATATATATATATATATATATATATATATATATATATATATGTGTGTGTGTGTGTGTGTGTGTGTGTGTGTGTGTGTGTGTGTGTGTGTGTGTGTGTGTGTATATAGCATGTGTATAGGTCAGGGGTAGGCAACCTTGGCTCTTTTATGACTCGTGGACTTCAACTCCCAGAATTCCTGAGCCAGCATGGCTGGCTCAGGAATTCTGGGAGTTGAAGTCCACGAGTCATAAAAGAGCCAAGGTTGCCTACCCCTGGTATAGGTATAAGTATAGGTAAATATATACTTTCTTTTGAGAGCAGCCAACAGAATTTCATTTTTAATGTAGGTCATTGTGCTCACAGTGAAAAAAAATGACAATAAAGGTTATGTTACCATACACGATATTTTATAGTTATCTTGAGAAAGAGGTCTCTAGAATGGCAGGCTAAAAAGATAACCATTTTTTCTTGATTTGCCCTAATAGATAGTCCAGAAAAGTGAGCTGTTCAACAGGGTTTGTTTAATAATGAGACAGAAAGGCACCCATTTTTCCTTATTCATCCATTTTTGCTTAATATTCTGATTGACCAGAACAAATATCTACACAAGTATTATATCCTGCCAATGTACTGAATGCATGCTTGTGGACTTTTTATCTGGAAGCTAGAGAACAATTCTAATGCATGTCTAAAACTCTTTTCATACTTTTATATATGTCTATCCATCACACTTTTGCATTAAGCCATAACACAACAGGCATTTCTGCAACTACCATCTAGCTGCTCCTTCCTGTATCATCGCTAGCTTGACTCTAAATCCACTTTTAAAAAACCCTGTTTGGACCAAGATATTTGGCAAAAACATGCAAGGTATTCAGTGCAGACTGGAGACTACTGTGTCCCATCCCATTGGATGCTGTGCCCTCCCATTTTTCTGTTCCATGAAAGCAATGGTCAATTGCTTTCCTTCCTTTGTGAGAGTCTTTCTGGACATACTGGCTGTGTATGTGCATGCATACTCTCACACAGGCATTAAAGCTGTTTGTTTTTTTTAATTCTTCCTCACATCATAGTTCTAATATGTTGTACACCTTCCTATAGCATCATGGTTAATATTTGCATTTTTCTGCCTTTTTAATGTGAAGTTTGTCTTACCCTATTTCACTGTATTCTTTGGGGTTCTCCTTTTTTTCTTTATATATTACACAATATATTTTTTTCAATCTCAGTTTTTGAAGCCAACATTTTTTTTCTCATCTCCAGCCTCTTTCATCATTCCGAGAATCATTTTTTTTCTTTTGTATTTCCCCCACATATTTCTGTGACAGTCTGCTCTAAGCCAGGGCTTTTCAACCTTTTCACAGATCGTTAACACTTTTAGGACATGACAATATTTGAGTACCACCAGTGCTTAGCAAGGTGTCAAAAACTTGATGACTAAAAAAGGGGGGGATTTTGGGTTTTACTGATTAGATTCATTTGTTGTTATAGAAATGGCTAGTTTATAATATTATGGAAAAGTAAAAAGTTGATATTCAGTGTTAATGCTTCCTTCTACTGCAACAAAGGAAGTCTGTTCTTTTTTCCTTCTCCCCCTCACTTTCCCCCCCTTTTTCCTCCCCACTGTGTCCTACTATTTGCTATTGTATTTTTGTATTTTATTCTATAATCTAATAAAATATTACAAATTGTAGAAAAAAAGGAAAAAAAGTACCAGTTTTAATTTTTTGAGTGGCTGTTCCTTTGCTGAATTACTTTCCCTTTGCACTGATAAATGTATAATGAATTTATCCATGTTTATTAATATGCACCACTACCAGCTAGCTCAGGGATCTTCAAAACTTGCCACTTTTAAGACTTGTGGACTTCAACTCCCAGAATTCCTCAGCCAGTTGAGGAATTTTAGAAGTTGAAGTCCACAGGTTTAAAGTTGCTAAGTTTGTAGACTCCTGTGCTAGCTGGTCAGCTCTTCTTCCTCTCTCTCTTCTGAGCTCTTTCCACAGTGTTGTAAGAATGCACCCCTCCCCAATCCTTTTCCTGTACCCTTAAAGATAAAGGAATCAAGTACAAAGCAAGAAAGGCTCACAAAATAAAGAAATACATAAACTCCGTTTTTTTTCTTTAAGCTGCCTGTGTCACATGTCACAATGTTGCAACACGAGACTGAAACTCTCTGGCAATTGTGAAAAGCTTTAGCTTTAAATTAAGACTGTTTACCTTCAAAGAAAACTTTCTAAAAGCCATAGACAGACTCAATTAAAGGGAGTAAAACTAATTACATTTGTTTAAACCTTTCCCTGCTGTCTTTTTTTCCCTTTCCCGCCCAACCCACCTCCTTTTATAGCCTCTCCTCTCCCCCCCCCCTTTTTCTTCAGTTCCAGAAGTGCCAATCAGCTGGAGACAATCAGCTGGAGCCCTGCCGGCTCCTGGGGTTTCTGTTGAGCCCAGACAGTCCTGCAGCTGCAGCTGTCTCTCCCTCAGGCTTGGGTCACTTTGGCTCATTACCCTCCTCCGCTACACTTCTCTAGGACGGTCGCATACCACCTACCATGTGGCAAAATACCACAGGTGGTACGTGTACCACCAGTTGAAAAGCCCTGTTCTAAGCAACTTCCATGTTATCTTTCTCTGTATGGTGATGGGGGAGTTTATTTTGTCTTGTAATATGGTTTTATATAGGTCCCTTATTTTTACTTTGTGCAATATTTTCATTCCTACTTCTTTCATTTTTGTTTTGTTTTTCTATATTCATTTTTCCCCGAGATGAGGTCTTAACAATACAAAAAAATTGCTTATCCTACATTCAAAAACTTTTGAAATCCTTTTAAATTTCATGAATTCCCTGAAACTTTTATCATAATAATCAGGTAAATCATGCTCTTAGACTGATATTCACTTCTTCATTATGTGTAAAATTGCATAAAAATATGTTCAAACCACATATTCAAAGCAGACCTTTTCTTAAGCAGAAAAACGTTAGTTCAGAATGTGGTACAGCTCTTTTGAAAAATCATTCCAAATTTTCATTGTGTTTGCTAGCTGGAGCATGCACAACATTTTATTATTTTATGTTGACATTTATAAGCTGCCCCAATCTGTCCTGACACTATCACTAAACTATGAATTCCTATTTTTATATGTAACCACAGCAATCTAAATGACACCATTTATACTTTCTGACATACATTTTAGCCCTTTAATTTCATAATTAATGATATATTTACTTCATTTCTTAATAAATTACTCCCCTTACACTCCAGTTGTCAATCTTCCAGATGCTATGATTGGGACAGAGAAGATCTCCTCCAGTCATCATGGCTGCATTCAGCTGAATGAAAATTATAATCTGCTTGTCTTTTGACACGTCAAGCATTATCTGCAAGTATACAATGCAGAGGAGTTGACAGTATTTCATCGTGGAATCTCTTCTCTTCAACATATTGTAGCTCTTCTTAGTAGATGCCCTCTTCCTTTCCACCAAGAAGTCTGATATCATATATTAAAACCATAGTGTTAAAATCTTAGGAATTCTGAGTTTTGAAGTACAGCAAGAAGCTAATTGGTAAAAACATAGGAAACATAGGGAAACAAAACTCCAAGGAAGGAGTTGTGTTTTGTTGTTTCGCCCAGTAGTCACAAAGCTGTAAAATTAAAAGTCGACCCAAAACATTTACAGCTGCTATCGGTATTATATGAACCTTGGCAGCTACATGCCTTGTTGTTTTCATCTTATCATGTACATTCTTTCTGCACATTAAAGGAAATCAAGAGTAACAAAATTTCATACATCCCATTCACTTATTGATTTATTTATTGATTGATTGTATGGCACACTCACATAGGAGGGGAACAACAATCTATGACAAACTTTAAGTCACAAATGTGCCCTGGGTGGTACTAAAGAACAATCACTGCAATCCAAACACCTGAAGCTTTGAAGATAAGGCAGCCATTTAATCCTAGAAACTCTAGTATTCTACTAATTTATGCATTAAGGCAGGGGTGTCAAACTCGCAATGTCACGTGAAGTGTCACGACTTATTGCAACTTTTTTTTCATTGCCAGCAATGGAGTGGGTGTGGTTTCAGCATGATGCATCCAGCCCGCAGGCCGGCAGTTTGACACCCCTGCATTAAGACATGAACACAAAAGTTCCCTTCTCAGGATCTCATCCATGGATGCTACTAGAAACTAGTCCTAAATTGTGGTTATGCCAACATAGTGCTCTTCACATTTCTTCCCCTGAATTTGGCATGTGGTCAGGATTGTGGTGTCTGCTGTCATTCTTCCTTAATTAATTTCACTTTAATAATGAAGACTGCAAGTTTTGACATTTGAAGAATTTATTGCTAAAGAAACAGCCTATTCAGAATTGACCTTTGCCTGTTTGTAATGGTTTTTATTTTATCCTTCTGGCCTTTTAAAATGCATGACTGGCTTTATTATCCATCATACAACTGATAGGGCAAGCAATTTTGTATGGATTATTGAAATCATTATTAAACAGTTCCTTTCAACCATTTTTCCTCAAAATTGTCTTGCAACTGTATGCCATGCCCTGCCTTAAGTGCCAAGTGAAAGAAAAGATAGGACACGAAAGAATTAAAGGCTGGAGTACAGCAAATGGCTTAGTTTAATCGCCAACCATGAACTGCTCTGTCAGATATAAATAGTAGGGCTATGAAATCTGTGCTGGAAAAATAAGAATGACTACTAAATGACAGCAAAGAATTATGTTTTCTCTATCTCCTTTTTGCCATCTAGTGGTTGTCAGGGTATTTGCAGGCCAAATACATAGCTCTAAGAAATAGATGATAACGTAATTTGGATTGCTTCGATAGCAAATTGCACACATTATACTTCACAAACGATAACATTTGTAGGCTTGCAGACTATAGCACACCTGATCTGGGCCTTTACCACCCTAAGGAGGCTTCTGCTTTAACCACAACTTAAAAAAAATATTTATAGTAACAGTCTCAACAATTTCATATTGCCAATGGCAGCTGGTGACTTCCATCACCTCAGTGTAGACCTGCAAGTCAGCAAAGGCTTTTTAAAGCATTTCCCCAATAGCTACAACTTGATCAGGATTATATGGGGAAGGCAAGTTTACAATTTACTTTTTGCAGCTTGCAAGCGACATGATGATGATGGTGGTGGTGATGATGATGATGATGATAGTGATGATGATAGTGATGTTATCCATTCAGTCGTGTCCGGCTCTTGGCGATTCTATAGGCCAGGTCTCTTCACATCTTCCAATCTGCACTGCTTCTTTGAATTCTTCTATGGTCTGGCTTGTGTCCACTTTGATGGTGCCCAGCCATCATATTCTTTGGTGCCTAGTTGACACCACTAACTCTTCCTAATATAATTTCTTTCTCCAATGAATTCCCCAGCATGACATGGCCAAAATAAGTGAAATGAAGTTTTGTGATGTTTTTTTCTTCTTCTAGTGACATGTCTGATGTTATGTGCTCCAGTGCTCCATATGCAGCAACATACAGAGTAGCAAAAGACAGGAAAATGTGTGTTATTTTCCTGATCTGCATAGGTAGATCTTGTGTTTTAGTTTTTTCTTAGCAGGCCATTGGAAAAATGAAAAGAATTAATGCTTGTTAATTTGTTTTGCAAGAAGATAGAACAAAGAAGAGTGGGACTTTATATCTTTTTTAGTTCACTGAAGATTGAGGTAATTAAGATTATCAGATATTTGACCAGGCAACCCGGGATGCAGGGGGGCACAGAAAGGAGGGCAAATGGGGGAATAGGAGAACACATTAGCTGTTTCACTTTCTTGGCACCTGCAACAAAAATTACAGAGAAAAACAGCAAAAAATGTACATCCCTGAGGATGGGTTCAGGCATGAGTCCAAAAGCTCAGAAGACTGGTCCTGGTGATTAACCCAGATTGGATTCTCCAACATTATCCTTCATTCATAAAATGTACTTAGGCCTACATGCAGATAGTCCTTAACTTACAACCATAATTCAGTCCAGAATTACAGCTGTAAGTCATTACAGTTGTAAGTCACATCCATGTAACCAGATGTAGTTTTCTGGCCTTTTGTACAGTGATCATTAAGCAGACCTAGGTGTTTTGTGCTGGAAACGGACAAAAAGCATTGCTAATCATAGTCACATGACTGTGGAAAGCAACAACAGTCCTAAAGCTGATACACCCAACATGCGGTCAAGTGATTGTGGGGGGGGGGGGAACAGCACAACTATTTATGATGGTTGGCAGGGCTATACAGGTCATAAAGCACTTGTTCTTGGTTTGATTGGTTGTAAAATTACCGGTTGTTAAATGAGGACTACCTGTATATATATGAAGTTACTTTTTCCAGCATCAGAATAAATGGTTTTTCAATCACAATATTTTTCCAACAAATCTTCATTTTTCAGGAACATATGCTAGCATGAGTATAGAATCAGCAATGATGTGCTTTTCAAAGTTCACCATAGAAATATATGAGTCTTGTGAGTTACCGATTATATTAATATAGATTTGAAGGGACTGGATTAAAGCTGATGGCTGCAATCAATAAACAAATTAAATAATGTAAATCTACTGTAGGATGTTGAGTCTGTTGACAGATATGAACAAGAAAGAAACAGACAATTTACAAGGTCACTGTATAAGAAAGTTTTAGTGATTATTGTTGTAAAAGCAGTTCAACTTTTGTTAAAAAACGTTACTGCTAATTTGTGTAACAAATTATCAAAGAATGAGAATACCAAGGAAAACACAAGATCAGCAGCAAACTTTCAAAAGAAATTTATTTTAAAAATTGTCCCCAAATAGCCCCCTCACAGAATCAGGGAGTGGGCCTCCTTGATCTGTTGGGTAAGCCCAAACAGTAAGGAAAGTCTCCAGAATTTGACTTAGAAGAAACTGGGTTTTCAGGACAAATCTTATAGCCATTTTCCTCACTTCTCATCCTTTAGAACAGTGGTTCTCAACCTTCCTAATGCCGCGACTCCTTAATACAGTTTCTCATGTTGTGGTGACCCCCAACCCCGCATCCAGCTGGCCGGGGGGGTATCAAAAACTTGACCAAAAAAAAAAGGAAAAAATGGGAAAGTATAGGTAGTCCTTGACTCGCTTAGTGACTGTTTGAAGTTACAACAGCACTGAAAAAGCGAACTATGATCATTTTTCATACTTATGATTGTTGCAGCATCCCCAGGGTCATGTGATTTACATTCGGATGCTTGACAACTGATTCATACTTATGACGTTCACAGTGTCCCAGGGTCATATGATCAATGGCCAGGGGGCGTGGCCAGCTGATCACTCAGGTTGCAGAGTGCCTGTGGGGGAGGGGGAAATCTGTGGGTCTCTGGGATGGGACTGGGGTGGGTGCCTGCCTTCCTTCCCTCCCTCTCTCCCATTGTCCCTTCCTTTCTTCTTTTCTTCCTTTCCTTCACCTCCCTCTTAGTCTCTTCCTCCTTCCCTCCCTCTTTCCCATTGTCCCTTCCTTCTTTCCTTCCTTTCCTTCACCTCCTTCTTAGTCTCTTCCTCCTTCCCTCCCTCTCTCCCATTGTCCCTTCCTTTCTTCTTTCCTTCCTTTCCTTCACCTCCTTTAGTCTCTTCCTCCCTCCCTCTTTCCCATTGTCCCTTCCTTCTTTCCTTCCTTTCCTTCACCTCCTTCTTAGTCTCTTCCTCCTTCCCTCTCTCTCTCCCATTGTTCCTTCCTTCCTTCCTTCCTTCCTTCCTTCCTTCCTTCCTTCCCTCTTTGTCCCTTCCTTCCTTCCCTCCCTTCCATTGTTCCTTCCTTCCTTCCTTCCCTCTCTCATTGTTCCTTACTTCCCTCCCTCTTCATCCCTTCCTTCTTCCCCTCCTCAGTGCCCAGGAAGGGACAAGGGGAGGGAGACAGGCTGCCAGAGGCAGAGGAGAGCTCTGCCCAGTTCACTTGCTCAGCTTCACCAGAAAACAAGCCGCTTGCTAAGTTAGCAGAAGCGCCAGGATCAACGCCGGGCTACAGCTGATTTGCACTTCTGCTAAATTAGCAAGCTAGCAAAGCTCAAGCAAGTTTGCTGGGCAGGAGCCAAGGAGAGCTGCTACAGCTGACCTGCTTCTTGGCTGCTCTGCAAAAGCGTGGATCAGCTGTAGAGGTTCGCCCCAATCCTGGACAAGAGGGAAGGAAGGAAGGGCGGAAGGGACAAGGGGAAAGAGGGAGGGAAGGAGGGACAAAGAGGAGGCGAAGGAAAGGAAGGAAGGAAGGAAGGAAGGAAGGGACAAGGGGAGAGAGGGAGGGAAGGAGGGATAAAGAGGGAGGCAAAGGAAAGGAAGGAAGGAAGGAAGGAAGGAAGGAAGGAAGGGACAAGAGGAGAGAGGGAGGGAAGAAGGAAGAGACCAAGAGGGAGGGAAGGAAAGGAAGTTCCAGCCAGGAGAGGCTTGCCAGCCCGGCTGCCAAGAAACAGAAGAGCGCAAAGCCAAGGAGAAGAAGGCGGCGGTTTCCTCCCAAAGGGGGCTCTTTTTCTCCACCCCTTCCCTGGGTTTGTGGGAAATTTCTTGTCACCGACGCTGACAGGTGCTGCTTCGAGCCTGCCGTGAGCTTTCTCGCCCCTTTGCTTCTCCCCCCCCTCCCCTGCTTTCGTGAGGATTGTGGCGCCCTTGGAAGCCGATCGTGCTTTGAAGCTTAGGAGAGGAGGAAGAGTCCCTTCCTCCTTCCCTCCCTCTTGTGTCAGCTGGCTCAAGTTCAGGGGTCACCAGCTGACGGGCGCAGGAGTTGGGTGCTGCAGCGGCCTCCCCTTCGCTGACCTGCGTGCACAAGAAGAAGTCAATCCGGTTGCTGCATAATGAGTCTCTGGGGAGGGCAGGGCCTTGTTCTGCACCTGCGCTCTTCATGCGCCCCCTGCAGGGCACATTTGGTAGAGTTTTTGCAGACTGCCGCCAAGCAGCATATTTTCCACAAACAAGTGAGATGCAGCGGAGAGGGGGAGCGAGAGAAGGCGGTTGACAAGCCCTGCCTAAGACCATCGGAAATATGTGTTTTCCGATGGTCTTAGGCGACCCCTGTGAAAGGCTCGTGCGACCCCCAAAAGGGCCGCGACCCACAGGTTGAGAACCGCTGCTTTAGAATGATCACCCTGGTGCTTGGGAGATTAACAAGACAGATATCTGATTTTATGTTTATTGGAGAGGAAGGGATTATAAGAGAGTAAACAGGCATAGTAGCAGGAATGCACTGAAGCCACCTGTTTGGATGATGTGCTTCAGAAAAGTACTTCTGATGGTGCCTCTGAAAGAAAATACATATTCAAGAAAAAAAACCTGAAGTGCTTCAATGCGGAGCTTCAAAGGAATGAAAGAAGCCAAATATACTGATGTTCTGAAACATTTAGGAACATAAGAAGGTCTGACAGAAATGCCCAGAAATGGGTCAAGATGGCAGCCACAAACATGTGATCAAAGTCTCTCCCTTTTTATATTTCTATTTATTACTTTATTCAACTATGGGCTGGATCTTTGAATGTAATACTTGGTTGTATTACTGACAAATTAAATAAATGAAGGTGCTGTAGATCAAGTCAAACTACTATTGGGTTTACATAACCCAGGGTGTCTCCTCTAACTCAAAAAGGATATCTAGATTTCAGAAACCAGGAAACTGTGAATTTGATCCTGTTTTAGCCAGCTCGGTGACTTTGGGCCAATCACCCTTTGTCAGTCCAACATATTTCAGAGGTTGTTACGGGGAAAATAGGAGAGGAAAAGAGAATTAGGTATGTTTTCTGTCGAGTTATTTATAAAAATAATACATACACTATACATACATGCATGCATGCATACATACACATATACATAAATGCTTGGAACTTCAGGGTGCAAAAGATATGCCTTTCCACAAAGCTAAGTTTCTCCAAATGTGCAACTACATATATCTAATTAGCCACCTTTATTTCTGGGTGGATCTGGGATGCAATTGTAAGTCAACATTCAACTGAAGAGTTTTTGCTGAATGTTGTATGTTTTCTTTACTTTGATTTACTGGGGAAGGCTTAGAGCTGAAGAAGGATTTGTCAATAGATTTGGCCTTATTTGAGTTAAGAGTAAAGAAAATTGGATACCAAAGGGATTGGCGATAAAGTTGTAATGGCACTTAGAATCTTTAATTGCTTTCCTAATGACCTCTAGAAGATAAAGCATGAAGGGCAAATGGTTGAGGTGTCACTAGCTTATTTTCTTCATGGTAAATTCAAAAATCTGCACTTCTCTAACGCATTCTCCAGCAACTCCTCTTTAACTGCATAGCAATTGCTGTGACAACTGGGGTCTGCCTCTCACCCTCTCAGTAGAGTCAATAGGCAGCTACTATCTGGATTGTCATCATGCAAAACATTTTCCCCAAACCAGCGGTTCTCAACCTGTGGGTTGCGACCCCATTTGGGGTCGAACGACAATTTCACGGGGGTCGCCAAACAACGTAGTCCGCCATTTTTTCCCCCTTTTTCTTAGCTGTGCTACTCCCTTTTATTCTATTGGCTTTTGAAAGCCAATAGAATAGACTCTCTTGAATAGAGTCTAATTCTATTGGCTTTCAAAAGCCAATAGGAATTGTCCAGGCTGTCTCTGCCCTGCTGAGACCGCCAAAAGTCCCATTCTGCAAACGGTGCTGCAAGTTGTCTGCAGCGAAGGCGAGCTGTCTGGAAGTTTCCACCCCTCCCTGCTGAGCAACTACTAAAAATGTAAGTAAAAGAGGGCCAGGGGTGGGAGGTGGGAGGTCGGCGGGTGCATGGAGGGTTGCTGGTGCATGTGGGGCCCGGCGGGTGCCTTACCTCCCTTGGGCTGGGCCAGATGGTGGCCCAGCCGGTGGTTGGCCTGCGCCATCTCTGCCGCTTGCCAGCTATGCCTCAGCCGGCGCAGGGGTGGCACCATGCATGCGCGGCGCTCCCGGGCAGGGAAAGTCTTCGACTTACGACTGGTTGGGTAGTCCTCGACTTACGACCGGTTGGGTAGTCCTCAACTTACGACCGGTTGGGGGTCGCGGCATTAAAAAGGTTGAGAACCTCTGTCCTAAACTCATTGGAAATGGGTTTCCAGTTGAATCCAGAGGTGAAAAGGACTTGATGATCAAGTGTTAGATGTCCACGTATGCCATAGAAAGCTACCATGGTAAATTCTTTTGTTCTGGAAAGAACAAGAAAATCTTTGTTTTGGACCACAGTTACTCAATAAAAGAGTAACTTAATTAACTGTAGTAAATTTTAAAAAGTTGTACGTTTTATATAACCACTTTATTTGATCAGCATGGGGTTTTGCATACAGCAAAGCAAACACAGAGACTGTACAAGGGGTAGTTTGCACTTTAATGAAAATGATTAAAGTTTCCTTATCTTTCCTATTATTAAGTAGAAGTTTGCACTTTAATTAAATTAAAGAGTCTCCCATATCTCTCCAGTCATTAAGCAAGATGAATAATACAAAAGATATGGGTTTCTTTGTTCCTTCAAGGAATACGTGAATATTCTATGGAGTATTATTTTCTTTTCTTCCAGGGCTTTCAGCAACCCTGCTCTTAAGATTTCCACAAGCATTTGCTTCCCTTTCTTCTCTTAATACCAGAGTAACGTGTAACATGAGCAAAACACTCTTTCTATGTCCTGTTTGATTTATGCAATGTCATTGGCCAGCAGAATTAAGAACTGATTGGTTTGGAGTGTGTGACATGGCTGTATCCTGGGGCTCAACAAAAGATAGGATGATGCATCTAAGCACAAACATCCCACACCTTGGGATCTCTGACTGGTCTCCTTGTACAGGGCATGCAGAGAGTTTCAGGAAATAATCCTTGGATTGCTGGAGAAGATAATTAAGGCCACTCACCCACATATCTTCTTTTTTTCATTCCATTCCTATTGATGTCATCAACACATTGCTGGTTATCTTGCTAGGTTATCTGATGATATCATGTATAGTAGCTTTTCCCCATCAGAAAGGTCTTCCAGATGGAACTTCCAGCTTTGTGTCGCAGCAAGATGGACACAGGAACTGCCTTCCATGCCCAATTTTGCCCTGGTGTGAGTCCTAAAAAGGGCCCTGAAGAGGTGATGAAGAAGGAGGGGTGTCTGATTGATCATGGAGAGATGACAGTCTTTCCGTTCGATCTGAGAAAAGCTCTCCAAACTGGCAGGGAAAAGACTGGCTACATTCCTATGGCCAGCCTTTAGCTGCTGACAATTGAAGAAGAAAATCACCAATTAACACATCGTAAACAGCATGTTTGGAACTGGGTGAGAATATTGATCCTTTCTTTACTATTTTACAACTGAATGTCCTGGGAAAGGCTCCCAAGAAGCTAAAAACCTCCAAATGTGAATGGAAGTGGTGTTTTAATTTCTATGGGGGACAGAAATACACACTATTGAAGTGGAAGTAACATAAAGCTGTAGTTTTGAAATTTGAGAACTGAGATAATTGTTAAGATTTTCTCTTTGAAAAAAAAATCAATCCTTTGTTTTAAGAGTGGAAAATGGATTTTGAATGACATCTAGTGGTGGATCTGAGTACAGCACTATAACTAGCTTCCTGCCTGCTTGGTGATTCCTAGCCTAAGGGAGAACAGCTGGCAATAAAGGAAAATATTTTGGCATACTTATCACCCTGACTTTGTTGGACTATAAATACCCACTGAGCTTGGACTTTAATCTCAAGAGCTAGTGGAAGAAAAAGAAAAACTTGACCTTTGATTACATCTGGCTGGGAAAGATTTTTGAGCTGTTTTCAGGGAGGTTGAACACTTTGAACATTGTGGATTATAACCTTGCCTGACTGACAATTTTTGGATGCCTGAGACAAAGGATCACTATAAAATACTGCTTTTGGGACTGGATCTGTATTCTAAAATCTATTGGATTATAAAGGCTGCATATAAAGACCAGAAAGCTAGAGGAAACTTTGTTCTACTCTTATTCAGACTGGTGATATTAGAGAATCTCCAGGAATGATGCCTCAAGAAAAAACAAATACCTTTCAGAAGGAAATATACTCTACGCTACAACTAATTCACCAAACAATTGTTGCATACAAAGAGGACATAAAAAGAAACCACAATGAGACTAAAAATAATTTAGATAATATAAATGAGCAAACCTCCAAATTAAATCTACAATTAAAAAGTTCCCAGGCAATGACAACAAAGTATGAACAAATAAACCAGAGATCAGAAGATGAAGCAGAGGAAATGGATCTAGAGACAGAAGAGATGAAAGAAAGGAAATATAAACTACCATACAGAAATAAAATACTACAAGACTTACCCATAACAATGAAATTGCAAAAAACCCTTTACCCTTTAAGCTTGCAAGATACACCTGATGACAAGGAAGAAGATTTTGGGGAATGGAACATAGAGCTGTCAGGGGAAATGTTACAATTTAATTGCCTTGGCTTGGAAAGCTACTTGGCAAAGAAAGAAAGCGAGACTTAGATTTAAAAAATACAAGATTTGACCTATTACAGGGGGCATCATATGTTTAAGTACTTGTTTGAATATGGTTAAAAGAATGGATGATCCTTAGATATAATTAGACCTTTATAATGAAAGATATGATTTAGAATTAAAATAGCATTTTTTTCTCTTCTTTTGATATGGGAAATATGAAAATAAGAGGATTGGTATGAATAAACTTTTTAGCTATATAAATGTAATTAATATTGAGAAAATCATAACTGACAAAGATACTTTAAATATTGATGTGAAATTAAACTTTAACAAAAGCATGAAAAACAGGATATTGATTAATGAATTAATATTACTGTTATTTGTATAATATTAGTAAAATATGATGAAGATATTTATATTTAATATAAATATTTATATCTAATTCTGTATACATCAATAGTATTAAGAATTGTAATTGTGTAATAAGGGGAAAATGGAAAAAAATATGGGGAAGAAAGGAGGATCAGGGAAAAATACTGGATTGTGCAGTACTGAATAGACTTACATTGAAGACGTTAATGTTAAATATGTGAACCCAGACAACATATTGTTTACTAAGCTCTAAAGATTGTAATTCTTAAAAATTAATAAAACTTTTTTTTTTTTAAAAAAAAAAAAAAGTCTTCCAGATGTGTAAATAATGGAGATTCCAGAATTTCCAACTAAAAGGAGGACATTATCAACTGTATTTTTTTTTTGGCCATGTACCTATATCTTCAACAAGTGAAGGACATGAGGAGAGAATTTTTTATATTATTTGCCTATATTGCAGCAGGTAAAAATAAAAGGGTCCAGGTAGAAAAGAAAGTAGACAGTCTTGTTAGGGATCATTACTTTTTTGACCTCAAGGTTCTTCAGCTTTGTGGTATAAATTCTAGTGTTGTCCTGATCTGGTTTCTCAGACATACAGAGAAATATGAAACTTCTCCAGAAATCTACCCTAGATTTCTTCATAATTTTGAATCAGGAATCGTTGTTCAGGTCTACTTGTGGAACCAGAATTTGGTCCTTAAATTGTACTATATGAATGTCATCAGCTAATCCTGATCTGTATCAGATGTTCTCTCTGTTTCACAACTGATTCACATATCAGTTAAGCTATAATGTAGTATATGTGTTTATGGCTTATTAGGATGGGCAAAACTAGCTGTTGTGGTTTGTGATTGGGGTTTACAGCTCAATATATGTGAATAAACCAGTTGAGGTTTATTCAGTAAAACTTGGTATGAGTTATGATAGCCATACAGTAGAATCTGAAAAATGTTTAAATTCTGATAAGAGTGAGGAATATTGTCATCCAAATTTTTGTTACACTACAACAACTTCCATTGTGCCTCATAATTGGTTATGCTAGCTTGGATTGCTGAGAGTTGGGATACTGTGTCTGTATCATCTAGAGAACTTTGGTTTACTAATCATGATTTACAGTCTTCCAAAAAGAGTTTACTGGTAGTATATAGCTTTCCAATAATTAATTATAGTCTTTTGATTATCTGTATTGGGACCATTATCTTCCATGAGATGTCTAAGGATTAACTGCAATACTATTTTACTGCATCAGTGTTATTACTCCTCAGAAAGGCAATTAATCTCACAGACCAAAGAACAGTGTGGTAAACTTTAGAACTGTAGTGAAATATTTGTATGTTTCTTTTTATTATGGCATCAAAGGATACACTTTTCACTAGGATGAGTGCTAATCTTTCATTATATTACCAAGGCACAAAGAAAGTATATAAACGATTCCTGATTCAAAAGTGTAAACATTGATATAAAATAGGATATACAAGTTGCAAAATGATAAAAAGATAGAATAAAGCAGTGATATACAGTCTTCAATTAAGCAGCTTAAGACGATTGAATTAAGAGTTCATTGTCAGATGCCTCAAATACATTCAACTAAATTTTAGACACCACCATTCTTACCGCCACTGAGAAGGCCCACCAAATTGTCCTGTATTGCCACAAGGAAACACCTTCCTTCAACAGTGAATATTTTCTCTCATATGGCAGAAACCACTACTGGAGATTTCATGTATTTATTTGGATTTATTGGTCACCCAACTTCGGTGAACTCTGGGCAGCATACAAAACTAAGAAAAAAACATAAAAGCAGCTGGAATTACTACATTAGGTAGCTCAGACTAAAATGAACTAATAAAGAACAAAAATCAGCAAAACATAACAGAGGCCTAGGCAAATAATAAACATCAACCCAGGGATCAAACCCAAGTTTTCAAAGCTTTCCTAGGAGAGAAGGTCTCCTCTTTAAGTCCTGGGGATGGGGGATGTAGTTCCAGAAGGTGGGGGCCGCAACAGAGAAAACATGTTTCCTACATCCCACAAGATGGCAATGTCTAATGGAGGGGGCTGGAGTACACTTACTCTGCTGGAACATGCTGGGCAGGCAAAAACAATTGGCAACATTAAACAGGTGATTCTGGAAATTAAAGCATGATGGGTTTTATGAATCCAACTCTGCACTTTAAATCTGACCCACAGTTCAACAAAACTGAATCACTTCACATAGCTTAGCATAAATACAGCCTGTTAGCAATTCAGCAGTTGTGATGTACATTCACTGCAAGTTCTACAGGGTATTCAAAGAAGTCCCCCCCCCCCTCCTTCTTGCTCTCTGCTCTCCACCCATCCATCTTTTTGATTACCCTACTGATGTATTCATGTTGTGTTCTTTTTTTATTGTTTATTTTATGGTTCTATTATTTTACTCCTATTCAGTTTACACTCCTTTCATTTTCTTCCTTTTCATTATTGTAAGCCACCTAGAGTAGTCCCAAGGCGAGCTAGGCAGCGAATAAATTTAACAAATAAATAAAATAAATATCAGCACGTGAATGATTTGAGTCAGGCTAAAATCCTTCTGTGTTATCACTAATCTTTGAACTTCCAGCTTTCCATTTCTATAAACTGGCTTCATTATTGTGCCAAGCAGCTGCTTTTGTGAAATTGCATTTGGTTGCTGTCCTCGGTACAGTACAATTAATCTTTCCTCAGAAATGCCAAATCAGTCTGTAACAGCAAATGACTAGACAGGAGTCTAGTCATCAAATGGTCTAGACTAGATGTGGTTTACTGTGGCTGAAATTTTCAGAGATAATCACCTGCTTTGTTAGACGGATCACATCTTTAGAGAAAGTGCAATGCATTGATACTCTTAGGCTGAAAAATTCAATGAATGAAACCCATCAGTAGAGTGAAACTGAAGAACTGGAATGCAAGGTTTTTCCATTCAACATAATTAAAAGAACATGTCCAGAGTGCTGATAGGTACATTAATTTCTCTCTCTGCAAGACTGTGCTGTTCAATCTGTAAGATTGACAATATGGTCTAGCACAGTGTTTCTCAACGTTGACAATTTTAAGGCATGTGGACTTCAACTCCCAGAATTCCACAGCCAGCATTCTGGGAGTTGAAGTCCACATGCCTTAAAATTGTCAACGTTGAGAAACACTGGTCTAGCATAATATAAGAGTTTTAAAGAAACCAGGAAGTTCAATCTGTCTATCCTCTGCTTGGTGCACCTCTCCATTCCACTTCACCTAGGAATACATCAATATGTAATGAAGTATTGCCTTTTATCATGATGAACCCATAAAACGTGCAAAGCACTTTATAGGTTTCAAAAGTGAGAAGACAGATAGGAGCCTCCAATTTTCAAAAACCTTATAATTGAAAATCGACAAAATGAAGTATAGTTTCTTGTCAAGGGGGAATTCTCAGCTTGAACAAAGCTTCTTATTTACAAGTGAAATGTTTACTTCGATAAATCATTCTCATTTCTGTCTGTGCTTTAATAGTTGCTTTTATTGTCTCTGTTATTGCTGCAGTCCTTAGCTGTGGCAGCTTTGCAGTATTCAACAAATAATTCCAGAAATGAGTCTTTCAGTTGATTTGGGAATAATATTACATTGGACTGATGAAGCGTGTTAAGCAGACAGCTTGGTTCTATAACACATCAGCCCTGTTAATGAATTCCTCTGAGACTTGTGGCAAGACATTTTATTTTCAACTTGTTTGTTTGCAAAATGGGGAGCAATGCATTTGTTTTGAAACCTAGGGTGAAGAAAAGAGTTAATTTCATTAAACCTAATTTTATCTGTCTAACACAATAAGAGGGAATGATTTAAAATTCCACAGAGCTTATTCCACAGCAAAGGAACAAATTTGTAGAACTGCAAAGTTTGTAAGAATGTGTAAGATTGTATGTGGCTTTATTAATTACTACAGTACCTAAGGAAAGACATTATAGATCAATGTTACACAGAAAAAAATGTGGAAACATTGCCTTGTCAGCTTGAAGGGAAATTGAAACAGTAAAAGTTACACTTCATAGTTGCCTACAATTTGGCTTTAAATAAATACTCCCTAATCTTTCCCAACCACCTTGAAAGAGTTATTTCTCTTATGCAAGGCACCAGACTTAGCGAGCATCACCTACGGCAAATGGATTTAATACAATTTAGGATAGAGATAACCAGGATGCGCCATAGCCAAGAAGTTATTTATTGAAGATTGAGCACAGTGTCCTTAAGATTTTATGACCTTTTCCAAAGACTGAAATATTAGCGTCCCTGGGAATGACTGCCAGGATGGTTTTATTATTCAGATGCAACCCATATAGTAGATCACTAGTAAGAAAAGCAACTCCCACTTAAATTACATGTAGATGGCCCTCTAGTTGTTTTGGACTGCCTTATATTGCCTGGAAATTTTGAAAAGTGTAGCATACGCTTACACATCTTTGCCTAATCCTTTGACTATCTTAAGGAAAATCGTATGCCATCTTGAATATGAATTACCAAAGATATTGAAGAATTTTAAAAAAATCTAGTAACTGAACATGTACAGTTTAGCTTGAAAGGAACCAAAGGCACTGTACAGATGTGTGAAATAATACTTTATCACCCAGATGGCTGAGTTGCACTATAGGTTATTGGCAGTAGGGCTATACAAATAGTGAAGGCAAAGGGGGCAATTGCCTCTTTCCCATTCTTCAACAGTCAGGTTGCACAGAGCTCCAATAGGAATAGTCTGGAAAGAAGGAAGAGGGAGAACCCATCACCATGCTACACCTCCTCCTCCTCTTCCTCCTCTGCACTCTAAATCTTAGTCATCTGTTGCATCTATCAGAAGCAGGAATACCACACTCTTCTGCTTCTAGTTCAATCACAAAGAAGTGGAACAAGGAGGGGCTACACCACATGGTACAAGTTGACCCTTGGAGGCCCACAACTGAAATGGTGGCAGGGAAGAAGCAGCCATGTGACTCTCTTTCCTTTCGCCTACCTAACTCAATGGTGGAAACTGGAAAGGAGGAGGTAGTGACTGTTCTCTCTCACTCCTGGAAAGTCCAGTATAGGAGATTTGACTTGGGGCCAAGAGAGCTCTATGTACTCTCCAGTTGGCAAGTGCAGTAGAATCTAGAATCAGCTGGAGATGCTTAATGATCAAAAAGATCTTGCACCTCAAACCTGATTCCTTTCCTCCTATTAATCTTGATCAGATTTGCTAAGAGGAGTGTAGCATTCCTTCTTCTTCCTGGTACTTTACTGTATATCACAGCAGTGAGAAAAATATAATGTGATCCACAGTGGCTGTCAAACAAGCAGTGTTTGTTTTTCTATTTCACCTGGAGCATGAAACCAGCATTTTATAGACTTAGACCTTAGACTTTTATGGTCTATTTTATTTGCCCTATACAGAATGGTATTGTTGGCAGATAATAAAATTGCAAGGTGAGGAACTGAATGAAATGATTAGGTTGTCTAGCAGTGTTGCTAGAATAATGAAGGCAGTATTGGCATCTAAATTTATTACACAATGTCTCTTCTGACTTATTGTGATTAACATTTTAAAAGAGAGATGTTTCTGCTAGCCTAGCATTTATTGTCCAAGATGCAAAGATGATATCTTGAAGCATTTTTTGACAGGACCTAAAACTAACAAGTATCCTGCCAGTCTTTTCTTAAATGTATTGTAGTATAGCTTTCTTCTAGATCAGTGATGGCAAACCTTTTAGAGACCAAGTGCCCAAACTTCAACCCAAAACCCACTTATGTATCGTCGGGTGTCGGGTAGGTGTGACCCATTGGGTGGGTGTGGTCAATTAGGTGGGTGTGGCTGCGGTGATAATGGTAGACTGGGTGGGACTAAAAAGTTCAATCAATCAATTCCAACTTTGTGAGATCTTTTTTTCCCACGAGTTGAAAGTGATTGATTGATTGAACCAGGTTTTTTTGCACATGGCGGAGGAGGCCTAAAGCGAAAAGGTTTTATAAAACCCAGCTGAAGGCCTAGGACTGGGGCGATGGCATATATGCCCACAGAGAAGGCTCTGTGTGCTACCTGTGGCACCCGTGCCATAGGTTCGCCACCATGGTTCTAGATGGTACCTGCTGTAAACTCAAAAAATCTCAGTCAAAATCATTTTGTATTTTGATAAAATCTATCCCAAGGGTGCTAATTTAAGGCCACTATGGTGGATTCCTCCTGGATTTGTTCTTGCATTATGTCATGGTCTAAGTAGTTGGGTTAAAAAATATTTGCTTTCTTATTTAGTCACTTGGGGTCATTTTAAGAAATTGGCAACATAGTTTAGAATGTTATATTTCAGATCTGTTGACAGAAACAGTAATTGATAACTGTCTCTGCATAACTAGTTGACAGTTTATTGAAATTCAGAGGATTTTTTCCCCAGACTAATCCAATTTTCACAGCTGTCCAGATATAAACTACAATCTGTGTGGAAATATCCTCAGATTGTGAATTTGGCTTTGTATAACCCACCATCAAGGGAAACTACAATCTCCTGACTAACAAATAAAAATGGTATATAAGATATTAACACTAACACTGATGAACTTGGGGATTGGAGAAGATTCTAAGAATAACATGGAGAGCCAACAAACCAACCTACAGTTTGCACGCAAGGCATAAATGATCAGGCTTCTTTGTACATATTGTGTGAAAACCTTGCTCTCTGAAGAAGTCTATAATGCTAAAAAATAGATGGAAGGAAGGACAACAAACATCAAAATGACTGGACTCATTTATAGCAGCAGAGAGTGAATTGCTGAGGACACATCCTACTGGAGAAAATCAAATTATGTGGTTGCTAAAAGTCAGCGCTTTGATGATGCATAATAAGGGAATCAATAATTTTGTCTGAATTTTACTGCAACTTTGCCTTTAGAAATCAAGTCCATTGGTATAGCACAGGGCTCAGAAACCCGCGGCTCCGGGGCTTCATGCAGCTGTTTCATCTCTCTGCTGCAGCTCCCTGTCCTCTGCCATCGTGTGCAATCCCACAAACAAAAGAAGTTTGTGGGACTAAAAAAAAAAGTTCAAGCAATCAATTCTAACTTCTCATGGAGGAAAAAAAGATCTTGCAAAGTTGGAATTGATTGATAGATTTTTTTAGTCCTATAAACTTATTTTGTTTGTGGGACTGCACACAGCAGCAGAGGAAGTGACAGAAGACCACGTCGGAGTTGGAAGGAAGGTGCGGCATGGGTCTGACTGGGTGTGGGAAAGGGGGTAAGGTTCTGCCAAGCATCTTTTACGGAGCCAGGGAAAAAGGCCGGGTGGGGGGAACTGCCAATGTCACTGCCATGAGGCTTGGCAGATTCCCCCCAACTGGCCATGACCCCCCTCCCCAGCCACCATTGCCCGACCTACGCCTTCCCTGGCTGGCCGGTTAGCACAAAGCCTCACCAATCTTCTCCTCCTCCTTGTACTCCCCACTCAAGCGGCCAACAGGGGTTTGGGTGCATAGGACAGAAGCCAAGTTGAAGAAAACAGACACTCAGTACTGGTATTGCTCTCAAACAATAAGAGCTGGAGCGCTACTAACTCGGAGTGTTTGGGAATACTTAGGAGGGCACAGACTTTTCTAGTCTGCCCTATCTATGTTTCCTGATAAAATACATGGGAAGATCCTATTTCGGAAAATTCCGCTAAGGGTTAGGGTTAGGTCAGCATGAAATCGGATTGCAAAATGGACATCAGCAACAAACCTGGACTGCTTGGGAATGGTTAGGAGAGCACTGACTTTTCCAGAGTGTCCTATCTATATTTCCTGGTAACATACAGGGGAAAATCCTTTTTCAAAAATTCCACTTAGGGTTAGGGTTAGATCAGCATGAATTCGGAGAGCAAAATAGACATCGCCAACAAACTTGCAATGTTTGGGAATGGTTAGGAAGTCACTGACTTTTCTAGGCTGCCCTATCTATGTTTCCTGGTAAAATACATGGGAAAATTCTAATTGGGAAAATTCCTCTTAGGGTTAGGGTTAGGTCACCTTGAACCCAGAGAGCAAAATGGACATCAGCAACATATTCAGGGTGCTTGGGAATGGTTAGGAGGGCACTGACTTTTCTAGGCTGCCCTATCTATGTTTCCTGGTAAAATACATGGGAAAATCCTATTTGTGAAAATTCCAAATAAAGTTAGGGTTAGATCAGCATGAATTCGGAGAGCAAAATAGACATCAATAACAAACTCAGAGTTCTTGGGAATGGGTAGGAGACCACTGACTTTTCTAGAGTGTCCTATCTATGTTTCCTGGTAAAATTCATGGGAAAATCCTAAATGGGATAATTACACTTAGGTTTAGGTCACCTTAAAACCAGAGAGCAAAATGGACATCGGCAACATATTCAGGGTGCTTGGGAATGGAAAGGAGGGCTCTGACTTTTCTAGGCTGCCCTATCTATGTTTCCTGGTAAACTACATGGGAAAATCCTATTTGGGAAAATTCCGCTTAGGGTTACGATTAGATCAGCATGAATTCAAAAAGCAAAATAGACATCCCCAACAATTTTGGAGCACTTGGGAATGGTCAGGAGAGCACTGACTTTACTAGGCTGCCTTATCTAAGTTTCCTGGTAAAATACATGGGAAAATCCTATTTGGGAAAATTCCACTTAGAGTTAGGGTTAGATCAGCATGAATTCGGAGAGCAAAATAGACATTGCCAACCAACTTGCAATGTTTGGGAATGGTTAGGAAGTCACAGACTTTTCTAGGCTGCCCTATCTATGTTTCCTGGTAAAATACATGGGAAAATTCTAATTAGGAAAATTCCACGTAGGGTTAGGGTTAGGTCACCTTGAACCCAGAGAGCAAAATGGACATCAGAAACATATTCAGGATGCTTGGGAATGGTTAGGAGGGCACTGACTTTTCTAGGCTGCCCTATCTATGTTTCCTTGTAAAATACATTGGAAAATTCTAATTGGGAAAATTCCACTTAGGATTAGGGTTAGGTCACCTTGAACCCAGAGAGCAAAATGGATATCACCAACATATTCAGGGTGCTTGGGAATGGTTAGGAGACCACTGACTTTTCTAGAGTGTCCTATCTATGTTTCCTTGTAAAATACATTGGAAAATTCTAATTGGGAAAATTCCACTTAGGATTAGGGTTAGGTCACCTTGAACCCAGAGAGCAAAATGGATATTGGCAACATATTCAGGGTGCTTGGGAATGGAAAGGAGGGCTCTGACTTTTCTAAGCTGCCCTATCTATGTTTCCTGGAAAAATACATGGGAAAATCCTATTTGGGAAAATTCCGCTTAGGGTTACGGTTAGATCAGCATGAATTCAAAAAGCAAAATAGACATTCCCAACAAACTTGGAGCGCTTAGAAATGGTTAGGAGAGCACTGACTTTACTAGGCTGCCTTATCTAAGTTTCCTGGTAAAATACAAGGGAAAATCCTATTTGGGAAAATTCCACTTAGGGTTAGGGTTAGATCAGCATGAATTCAGAGAGAAAAATAGACATCGCCAACAAACTCGCAATGTTTGGGAATAGTTAGGAAGTCACTGAATTTTCTAGGCTGCCCTATCTATGTTTCCTGGTAAAATACATGGGAAAATCCTATATGGGAAAATTCCACTAAGGGTTAGGGTTAGATCAGTATGAATTTGGAGAGCAAAATAGACATCGCCAACAAACTCGCAATGTTTGGGAATGGTTAGGAAGTCACTGACTTTTCTAGGCTGCCCGATCTATATTTCCTGGTAAAATACATGGGAAAATTCTAATTCGGAAAATTCCACTTAGGGTTAGGGTTAGGTCACCTTGAACCCAGAGAGCAAAATGGACATGAGCAACATTTTCAGGGTGCTTGGGAATGGTTAGGAGGGCACTGACTTTTCTAGGCTGCCTTATCTATGTTTCCTGGTAAAATACATGGGAAAATCCTATTTGTGAAAATTCCACGTAAAGTTAGGGTTAGATCAGCATGAATTCGGAGAGCAAAACAGACATCACTTAGAAACTTGGAGCGCGTAGGAATGGTTAGGAAACCAATGACTTTTCTAGAGTGTCCTATCTATGTTTCCTGGTTAAATTCATGGGAAAATCCTAATTGGGAAAATTCCACTTACGTTTAGGTCACCTTAAACCCAGAGAGCAAAATGGACATCGGCAACATATTCAGGGTACTTGGGAATGGTTAGGAGGGCACTGACTTTTCTAGGCTGCCCTATCTATGTTTCCTGGTAAAATACATGGGAAAATCCTATTTGAGAAAATTCCATGTAAAGTTAGAGTTAGATCAGCATGAATTCGGAGAGCAAAACAGACATCACTAACAAACCTGGAGCGCGTAGGAATGGTTAGGAGACCACTGACTTTTCTAGGCTGCCCTATCTATGTTTCCTGGTAAAATACATGGGAAAATTCTAATTGGGAAAATTCCACTTAGGGTTAGGGTTAGGGTTAGGTCACCTTGAACCCAGAGAGCAAAATGGACATCAGCAACATATTCAGGGTGCTTGGGAATAGTTAGGAGGGCACTGACTTTTCTAGGCTGCCCTGTCTATGTTTCCTGGTAAAATACATGGGAAAATTCTAACTGGGAAAATTCCACTTAGGGTTAGGGTTAGGTCACCTTGAACCCAGAGAGCAAAATGGACATCAGCAACATATTCAGGGTGCTTGGAAATGGTTAGGAGGGCACTGACTTTTCTAGGCTGCCCTATCTATGTTTCCTGGTAAAATGCATGGAAAAATCCTATTTGTGAACATTCTACGTAAAGTTAGGTTTAGATCAGCATGAATTAGGGGAGCAAAACAGACATCACTAACAAACTTGGAGCGCGTAGGAATGTTTAGGAGACCACTGACTTTTCTAGAGTGTCCTATCTATGTTTCCTGGTAAAATACATGGGAAAATTCTAATTGGGAAAATTCCACTTAGGGTTAGGGTTAGGTCACCTTGAACCCAGAGAGCAAAATGGACATAAGCAACCTATTCAGGGTGCTTGGGAATAGTTAGGAGGGCACTGACTTTTCTAGGCTGCCCTATCTATGTTTCCTGGTAAAATACATGGGAAAATTCTAATTGGGAAAATTCCACTTAGGGTTAGGGTTAGGTCACCTTGAACCCAGAGAGCAAAATGGACATCGGCAACATATTCAGGGTGCTTGGGAATGGAAAGGAGGGCACTGACTTTGCTAGGCTGCCCTATTTATGTTTCCTGGTAAAATACATGGGAAAATCATTTTTGGGAAAATTCCACTTAGGGTTAGGGTTAGATCAGCATGAATTCGGAGAGCAAAATAGACATCGCCAACAAACTCGCAATGTTTGGGAATGGTTAGGAAGTCACAGACATTTCTAGGCTGCCCTATCTATGTTTCCTGGTAAAATACATGGGAAAATTCTAATTGGGAAAATTCCACTTAGGGTTAGGGTTAGGTCACCTTGAACCCAGAGAGCAAAATGGATATCAGCAACATATTCAGGGTGCTTGGGAATGGTTAGGAGGGCACTGACTTTTCTAGGCTGCCCTATCTATGTTTCCTGGTAAAATACATGGGAAAATCCTATTTGTGAAAATTCTACGTAAAGTTAGGGTTAGATCAGCATGAATTACCAGAGCAAAAAAGAGATCACTAACAAACTCGGAGCGCGTAGGAATGGTTAGGAGACCACTGACTTTTCTAGAGTGTCCTATCTATGTTTCCTGGTAAAATTCATGGGAAAATCCTAATTGGGATAATTCCACTTAGGGTTAGGTCACCTTAAACCCAGAGAGCAAAATGGACATCGGCAACATATTCAGGGTGCTTGGGAATGGAAAGGAGGGCTCTGGCTTTTCTCGGCTGCCCTATCTATGTTTCCTGCTAAAATACATGGGAAAATCCTATTTGGGAAAATTCCACTTAGGTTAGGGTAGATCAGCATGAATTCGGAGAGCAAAAGACATCGCCAACAAACTCGCAATGTTTGGGAATGGTTAGGAGGGCACTGACTTTTCTAGGCTGCCCTATCTATGTTTCCTGTTGCCTGGAAAAATATGGGGGAAATCCTATTTGGGAAAATTCCACTTAGGGTTAGGTTAGATCAGCATGAATTCGGAGAGCAAATAGACATCGCCAACAAACTCGCAATGTTTGGGAATGGTTAGGAGTCACTTACTTTTCAGGGCTGCCCTATCTATGTTTCTGGTAAAATACATGGGAAAATTCTAATTGGGACAATTCCACTTAGGGTTAGGGTTAGGTCAACTTGAACACAGAGAGAAAAATGGACATCAGCAACATATTCAGGGTGCTTCGGAATGGTTAGGAGGGCACTGACTTTTGTAGGCTGCCCTATCTATGTTTCCTGCTAAAATACATGGGAAAATCCTATTTGGGAAAATTCCACTTAGGGTTAGGGTTAGATCACCATGAATTCGGAGAGCAAAATAGACATCGCCAACAAACTCGCAATGTTTGGGAATGGTTAGGAAGTCACTGACTTTTCTAGGCTGCCCGATCTATATTTCCTGGTAAAATACATGGGAAAATTCTAATTGGGAAAATTCCACTTAGGGTTAGGGTTAGATCACCATGAATTCGGAGAGCAAAATAGACATCGCCAACAAACTCGCAATGTTTGGGAATGGTTAGGAAGTCACTGACTTTTCTACGCTGCCCTATCTATCTTTCCTAGTAAGACTCATGGGAAAATCCTAATTGGGATAATTCCACTTAGGTTTAGGTCACCTTAAACCCAGAGAGCAAAATGGACATCGGCAACATATTCAGGGTGCTTGGGAATGGAAAGGAAGGCTCTGGCTTTTCTAGGATGCCGTATCTATGTTTTGTGGTTAAATACATGGGAAAATCCTATTTGGGAAAATTCCACGTAGGGTTAGGGTTAGATCAGCATGAATTCGGAGAGCAAAATAGACATCACTAACAAACTTGGAGCGCGTAGGAATGGTTAGGGGACCACTGACTTTTCTAGAGTGTCCTATCTATGTTTCCTGGTAAAATACATGGGAAAATCCTAATTGGGAAAATTCCACTTAGGGTTAGGGTTAGATCAGCATTAATTCGGAGAGCAAAATAGACATCGCCAACAAACCCGCAATGTTTGGGAATCGTTAGGAAGTCACTGACTTTTCTAGGCTGCGCTATCTATGTTTCCTGGTAAAATACATGGGAAAATTCTAATTGGGAAAATTCCACTTAGGGTTAGGGTTAGGGTTAGGTCACCTTGAACCCAGAGAGCAAAATGGACATCAGCAACATATTCAGGGTGCTTGGGAATAGTTAGGAGGGCACTGACTTTTCTAGGCTGCCCTATCTATGTTTCCTGGTAAAATACATGGGAAAATTCTAATTGGGAAAATTCCACTTAGGGTTAGGGTTAGGTCACCTTGAACCCAGAGAGCAAAATGGACATCAGCAACATATTCAGGTGCTTGGAATGGTTAGGAGGGCACTGACTTTTCTAGGCTGCCCTATCTATGTTTCCTGGTAAAATACATGGGATAATCCTATTTGGGAAAATTCCACTTAGGGTTAGGGTTAGATCAGCATGAATTCGGAGAGCAAAATAGACATCGCCAACAAACTCGCAATGTTTGGGAATGGTTAGGAAGTCACTTACTTTTCTAGGCTGCCCTATCTATGTTTCCTGGTAAAATACATGGGAAAATTCTAATTGGGAAAATTCCACTTAGGGTTAGGGTTAGGTCACCTTGAACCCAGAGAGCAAAATGGACATCAGCAACATATTTAGGGTGCTTGGGAATGGTTAGGAGGGCACTGACTTTTCTGGCTGCCCTATCTATGTTTCCTGGTAAAATACATGGGATAATCCTATTTGGGAAAATTCCACTTAGGGTTAGGGTTAGATCAGCATGAATTCGGAGAGCAAAATAGACATCGCCAACAACTCGCAATGTTTGGGAATGGTTAGGAAGTCACTTACTTTTCTAGGCAGCCCTATCTATGTTTCCTGGTAAAATACATGGGGAAAATTCTACTTGGGAAAATTCCACTTAGGGTTAGGGTTAGGTCACCTTGAACCCAGAGAGCAAAATGGACATCAGCAACATATTCAGGGTGCTTGGGAATGGTTAGGAGGGCACTGACTTTTCTAGGCTGCCCTATCTATGTTTCCTGTTAAAATACATGGGAAAATCGTATTTGTGAAAATTCTACGTAAAGTTAGGGTTAGATCAGCATGAATTAGGAGAGCAAAACAGAGATCACTAACAAACTCGGAGTGCGTAGGAATGGTTAGGAGACCACTGACTTTTCTAGAGTGTCCTATCTATGTTTCCTGGTAAAATTCATGGGAAAATCCTAATTGGGATAATTGCACTTAGGATTAGGTCACCTTAAACCCAGAGAGCAAAATGGACATCGGCAACATATTCAGGGTGCTTGGGAATGGAAAGTAGATCTCTGGCTTTTCTAGGCTGCCCTATCTATGTTTCCTGGTAAAATACATGGGATAATCCTATTTGGGAAAATTCCACTTAGGGTTAGGGTTAGATCAGCATGAATTTCAAGAGCAAAATAGACATCGCCAACAAACTCGCAATGTTTGGCAATGGTTAGGAAGTCACTAACTTTTCTAGGCTGCCCTATCTATGTTTCCTGGTAAAATACATGGGAAAATTCTAATTGGGAAAATTCCACTTAGGGTTAGGGTTAGGTCACCTTGATCCCAGAGAGCAAAATGGACATCAGCAACATATTCAGGGTGCTTGGGAATGGAAAGGAGGGCTCTGACTTTCCTAGGCTGCCCTATCTATGTTTCCTGGTAAAATTCATGGGAAAATCCTAAGTGGGATAATTCCACTTAGGGTTAGGTCACCTTGAAGCCAGAGAGCAAAATGGACATCAGCAACATATTCAGGGTGCTTGGGAATAGTTAGGAGGGCACTGACTTTTTTAGGCTGCCCTATCTATGTTTCCTGGTAAAATAAATTGGAAAATCCTATTTGGGAATATTCCGCTTAGGGTTAGGGTTAGATCAGAATGAATTCGGAGAGCAAAATAGACATCGCCAACAAACTCGCAATGTTTGGGAATGGATAATGGAATTTTCCCAATTAGAATTTTCCCATGTATTTTACCAGGAAACATAGATAGGGCAGCCTAGAAAAATCAGTGACTTCCTAACCATTCCCACATATTGCGAGTTTGTTGGCGATGTCTATTTTGCTCTCCGAATTCATGCTGATCTAACCCTAACCCTAAGTGGAATTTTCCCAAATAGGATTTTCCAATGTATTTTACCAGGAAACATAGATAGGGAAGCCTAGAAAAGCCAGCGCCCTCCTTTCCATTCCCAAGCACCCTGAATATGTTGCCGATGTCCATTTTGCTCTCTGGGTTTCAGATGACCTAACCCTAAGTGGAATTATCCCAATTAGGATTTTCCCATGAATTTTACCAGGAAACATAGATAGGACACTCTAGAAAAGTCAGTGGTCTTCTAACTATTCCTAAGGGCTCCGAGTTTGTTAGTGATGTCTGTTTTGCTCTCAAAATTCATGCTGATCTAACCTTAACTTTACGTGGAATTTTCAAAAATAGGTTTTTCCGATGTGTTTTACCAGGAAACAGAGATAGGGCAGCCTAGAAAAGCCAAACCCCTCCTTTCCATTCCCAAGGACCTGAATATGTTGCCGATGTCCATTTTGCTCTCTGGCTTTAAAGTGAACTAACCCTAAGAGGAATTATCCGAATTAGGATTTTCCCATGAATTTTACCAGGAAACATAGATAGGACACTCTAGAAAAGTCAGTGGTCTCCTAACCTTTCCTAAGCGCTCCGAATTTGTTAGTGATGTCTGTTTTGCTTTTTGAATTCATGCTGATCTAACCCTAACTTTAGGTGGAATTTTCCCAAATAGGATTTTCCCATGTATTTTAACAGGAAACATAGATAGGGCAGCCTAGAAAGGTCAGTGCGCTCCTAACCATTCCCAAGAACTCTGAATATGTTGCTGATGTCCATTTTCCTCTCTGGGTTCAAGGTGACCTAACCCTAACCCTAAGTGGAATTTTCCCAATTAGAATTTTCCCATGTATTTTACCAGGAAACATAGATAGAGCAGCCTAGAAAAGTCAGTGACTTCCTAACCATTCCCAAACATTGCGAGTTTCTTGGCAATGTCTATTTTGCTCTCCGAATTCATGCTGATCTAACCCTAACCCTAAGCGGAATTTTCCCAAATAGGATTTTCCCATGTATTTTACCAGGAAACATTGATAGAGCAGCCTAGAAAGGTCAGAGCCCTCCTTTCCATTCCCAAGCACCCTGAATATGTTGCCGATGTCCATTTTGCTCTCTAGGTTTAAGGTGATCTAACCCTAAGTGGAATTATCCCAATTAGGATTTTCCCATGAATTTTACCAGGAAACATAGATAGGACACTCTAGAAAAGTCAGTGGTCTCCTAACCATTCCCACGCACTCCGAGTTTGTTATTGATGTCTGTTTTGCTCTCCGAATTCATGCTGATCTAACCCTAACTTTACGTGGAATTTTCCCAAATAGGATTTTCCCATGTATTTTACCAGGAAACATAGATAGGGCAGCCTAGGAAAGTCAGTGCCCTCCTAACCATTCCCAAGCACCCTGAATATCTTGCTGATGTCCATTTTGCTCTCTGGGTTCAAGGTGACCTAACCCTAACCCTAAGTGGAATTTTCCCAATTGGAATTTTCCCATGTATTTTACCAGGAAACATAGATAAGGCAGCTTAGAAACGTCAGTGACTTCCTAACCATTCCCAAACATTGCGGGTTTGTTGGCGATGTCTATTTTGCTCTCCGAATTCATGCTGATCTAGCCGTAACCCTAAGCGGAATTTTCCCAAATAGGATTTTCCCACGTATTTTACCAGGAAACATAGATAGGGCAGCGTAGAAAAGTCACAGCCCTCCTTTCCATTCCCAAGCATCCTGAATAGGTTGCCGATGTCCATTTTGCTCTCTGGGTTTAAGGTGACCTAACCCTAAGTGGAATTATCCCAATTAGGATTTTCCCATGAATTTTACCAGGAAACATAGATAGGACACTCTAGAAAAGTAAGTGGTCTCCTAACCATTCCCAAGCGCTCCAGGTTTGTTGGGGATCTCTATTTTGATTTTTGAATTCATGCTGATCTAACCCTAACTTTAGTTGGAATTTTCCCAAATAGGATTTTCCCATGTATTTTACCAGGAATTAATGAAAGGGCAGCCTAGAAAGGTTAGTGCCCTACTAACCATTCCCAACCCCCCTGAATATGTTGCTGATGTCCATTTTGCTCTCTGGGTTCAAGGTGACCTAACCCTAACCCTAAGTGCAATTTTCCCAAATAGGATTTTCCTATGTATTTTACCAGGAAACTTAGATAAGACAGCCTAATAAAGTCAGTGCTCTCCTAACCATTCCCAAGCACTCCAAATTTGTTGGGGATGTCTATTTTGCTTTTTGAATTCATGCTGATCTAACCGTAACCCTAAGTGGAATTTTCCCAATTAGAATTTTCCAATGTATTTTACCAGGAAACATAGATAGGGCAGCCTAGAAATGTCAGTGACTTCTTAACCATTCCCAAACATTGCGAGTTTGTTGGCGATGTCTATTTTGCTCTCTGAATTCATGCTGATCTAACCCTAACCCTAAGAGGAATTTTCCCAAATGGGATTTTCCCATGTATTTTACCAGGAAAAATAGATAGGGCAGCCTAGAAAAGTCAGTGACTTCCTAACCATTCCCAAACATTGCGAGTTTGTTGGCGATGTCTATTTTGCTATCCGAATTCATACTGACCTAACCCTAACCCTAAGTGGAATATTCCCAATTGGAATTTTCCCATGTATTTTACCAGGAAACATAGATAGGGCAGCCTAGAAAGGTCAGTGCGCTCCTAACCATTCCCAAGAACTCTGAATATGTTGCTGATGTCCATTTTCCTCTCTGGGTTCAAGGTGACCTAACCCTAACCCTAAGTGGAATTTTCCCAATTAGAATTTTCCCATGTATTTTACCAGGAAACATAGATAGAGCAGCCTAGAAAAGTCAGTGACTTCCTAACCATTCCCAAACATTGCGAGTTTCTTGGCAATGTCTATTTTGCTCTCCGAATTCATGCTGATCTAACCCTAACCCTAAGCGGAATTTTCCCAAATAGGATTTTCCCATGTATTTTACCAGGAAACATTGATAGAGCAGCCTAGAAAGGTCAGAGCCCTCCTTTCCATTCCCAAGCACCCTGAATATGTTGCCGATGTCCATTTTGCTCTCTGGGTTTAAGGTGACCTAACCCTAAGTGGAATTATCCCAATTAGGATTTTCCCATGAATTTTACCAGGAAACATAGATAGGACACTCTACAAAAGTCAGTGGTCTCCTAACCATTCCCACGCACTCCGAGTTTGTTATTGATGTCTGTTTTGCTCTCCGAATTCATGATGATCTAAACCTAATTTTACTTGGAATTTTCCCAAATAGGTTTTTCCCACGTATTTTACCAGGAAACATAGATAGGGCAGCCTAGAAAGGTCAGAGCCCTCCTTTCCATTCCCAAGCACCCTGAATATGTTGCCGATGTCCATTTTGCTCTCTAGGTTTAAGGTGACCTAACCCTAAGTGGAATTATCCCAATTAGGATTTTCCCATGAATTTTAACAGGAAACATAGATAGGACACTCTAGAAAAGTCAGTGGTCTCCTAACCATTCCCACGCACTCGGAGTTTGTTATTGATGTCTGTTTTGCTCTCCGAATTCATGCTGATCTAAACCTAACTTTACGTGGAATTTTCCCAAATAGGATTTTCCCATGTATTTTACCAGGAAACATAGATAGGGCAGCCTAGGAAAGTCAGTGCCCTCCTAACCATTCCCAAGCACCCTGAATATCTTGCTGATGTCCATTTTGCTCTCTGGGTTCAAGGTGACCTAACCCTAACCCTAAGTGGAATTTTCCCAATTGGAATTTTCCCATGTATTTTACCAGGAAACATAGATAAGGCAGCTTAGAAACGTCAGTGACTTCCTAACCATTCCCAAACATTGCGGGTTTGTTGGCGATGTCTATTTTGCTCTCCGAATTCATGCTGATCTAGCCGTAACCCTAAGCGGAATTTTCCCAAATAGGATTTTCCCACGTATTTTACCAGGAAACATAGATAGGGCAGCGTAGAAAAGTCACAGCCCTCCTTTCCATTCCCAAGCATCCTGAATATGTTGCCGATGTCCATTTTGCTCTCTGGGTTTAAGGTGACCTAACCCTAAGTGGAATTATCCCAATTAGGATTTTCCCATGAATTTTACCAGGAAACATAGATAGGACACTCTACAAAAGTCAGTGGTCTCCTAACCATTCCCACGCACTCCGAGTTTGTTATTGATGTCTGTTTTGCTCTCCGAATTCATGATGATCTAAACCTAACTTTACGTGGAATTTTCACAAATAGGATTTTCCCACGTATTTTACCAGGAAACATAGATAGGGCAGCGTAGAAAAGTCACAGCCCTCCTTTCCATTCCCAAGCATCCTGAATAGGTTGCCGATGTCCATTTTGCTCTCTGGGTTTAAGGTGACCTAACCCTAAGTGGAATTATCCCAATTAGGATTTTCCCATGAATTTTACCAGGAAACATAGATAGGACACTCTAGAAAAGTAAGTGGTCTCCTAACCATTCCCAAGCGCTCCCGGTTTGTTGGGGATCTCTATTTTGCTTTTTGAATTCATGCTGATCTAACCCTAACTTTAGTTGGAATTTTCCCAAATAGGATTTTCCCATGTATTTTACCAGGAATTAATGAAAGGGCAGCCTAGAAAGGTTAGTGCCCTCCTAACCATTCCCAACCCCCCTGAATATGTTGCTGATGTCCATTTTGCTCTCTGGGTTCAAGGTGACCTAACCCTAACCCTAAGTGCAATTTTCCCAAATAGGATTTTCTTATGTATTTTACCAGGAAACTTAGATAAGACAGCCTAATAAAGTCAGTGCTCTCCTAACCATTCCCAAGCACTCCAAATTTGTTGGGGATGTCTATTTTGCTTTTTGAATTCATGCTGATCTAACCGTAACCCTAAGTGGAATTTTCCCAATTAGAATTTTCCAATGTATTTTACCAGGAAACATAGATAGGGCAGCCTAGAAATGTCAGTGACTTCTTAACCATTCCCAAACATTGCGAGTTTGTTGGCGATGTCTATTTTGCTCTCTGAATTCATGCTGATCTAACCCTAACCCTAAGAGGAATTTTCCCAAATGGGATTTTCCCATGTATTTTACCAGGAAAAATAGATAGGGCAGCCTAGAAAAGTCAGTGACTTCCTAACCATTCCCAAACATTGCGAGTTTGTTGGCGATGTCTATTTTGCTATCCGAATTCATACTGATCTAACCCTAACCCTAAGTGGAATTTTCCCAAATAGGATTTTCCCATGTATTTTACCAGGAAAAATAGATAGGGCAGCCTAGAAAAGTCAGTGACTTCCTAACCATTCCCAAACATTGCGAGTTTGTTGGCGATGTCTATTTTGCTATCCGAATTCATACTGATCTAACCCTAACCCTAAGTGGAATTTTCCCAAATAGGATTTTCCCATGTATTTTACCAGGAAACTTAGATAAGGCAGCCTAGTAAAGTCAGTTCTCTCCTAACCATTCCCAAGCGCTCTAAATTTGTTGGCGATGTCTATTTTGCTTTTTGAATTCATGCTGATCTAACTGTAACCCTAAGCGGAATTTTCCCAAATAGGATTTTCCCATGTATTTTACCAGGAAACATAGATAGGGCAGCCTAGAAAGGTCAGAGCCCTCCTTTCCATTCCCAAGAACCCTGAATATGTTGCCGATGTCCATTTTGCTCTCTGGGTTTAAGGTGACCTATCCCTAAGTGAAATTATCCCACTTAGGATTTTCCCATGTATTTTACCAGGAAACATAGATAGGGCAGCCTAGAAAGGTCAGTGCGCTCCTAACCATTCCCAAGAACTCTGAATATGTTTCTGATGTCCATTTTCCTCTCTGGGTTCAAGGTGACCTAACCCTAACCCTAAGTGGAATTTTCCCAATTAGAATTTTCCCATGTATTTTACCAGGAAACATAGATAGAGCAGCCTAGAAAAGTCAGTGACTTCCTAACCATTCCCAAACATTGCGAGTTTCTTGGCAATGTCTATTTTGCTCTCCGAATTCATGCTGATCTAACCCTAACCCTAAGCGGAATTTTCCCAAATAGGATTTTCCCATGTATTTTACCAGGAAACATTGATAGAGCAGCCTAGAAAGGTCAGAGCCCTCCTTTCCATTCCCAAGCACCCTGAATATGTTGCCGATGTCCATTTTGCTCTCTAGGTTTAAGGTGATCTAACCCTAAGTGGAATTATCCCAATTAGGATTTTCCCATGAATTTTACCAGGAAACATAGATAGGACACTCTAGAAAAGTCAGTGGTCTCCTAACCATTCCCACGCACTCCGAGTTTGTTATTGATGTCTGTTTTGCTCTCCGAATTCATGCTGATCTAAACCTAACTTTACGTGGAATTTTCCCAAATAGGATTTTCCCATGTATTTTACCAGGAAACATAGATAGGGCAGCCTAGGAAAGTCAGTGCCCTCCTAACCATTCCCAAGCACCCTGAATATCTTGCTGATGTCCATTTTGCTCTCTGGGTTCAAGGTGACCTAACCCTAACCCTAAGTGGAATTTTCCCAATTGGAATTTTCCCATGTATTTTACCAGGAAACATAGATAAGGCAGCTTAGAAACGTCAGTGACTTCCTAACCATTCCCAAACATTGCGGGTTTGTTGGCGATGTCTATTTTGCTCTCCGAATTCATGCTGATCTAAGCCGTAACCCTAAGCGGAATTTTCCCAAATAGGATTTTCCCACGTATTTTACCAGGAAACATAGATAGGGCAGCGTAGAAAAGTCACAGCCCTCCTTTCCATTCCCAAGCATCCTGAATAGGTTGCCGATGTCCATTTTGCTCTCTGGGTTTAAGGTGACCTAACCCTAAGTGGAATTATCCCAATTAGGATTTTCCCATGAATTTTACCAGGAAACATAGATAGGACACTCTAGAAAAGTAAGTGGTCTCCTAACCATTCCCAAGCGCTCCAGGTTTGTTGGGGATCTCTATTTTGATTTTTGAATTCATGCTGATCTAACCCTAACTTTAGTTGGAATTTTCCCAAATAGGATTTTCCCATGTATTTTACCAGGAATAATGAAAGGGCAGCCTAGAAAGGTTAGTGCCCTCCTAACCATTCCCAACCCCCCTGAATATGTTGCTGATGTCCATTTTGCTCTCTGGGTTCAAGGTGACCTAACCCTAACCCTAAGTGCAATTTTCCCAAATAGGATTTTCCAATGTATTTTACCAGGAAACTTAGATAAGACAGCCTAATAAAGTCAGTGCTCTCCTAACCATTCCCAAGCACTCCAAATTTGTTGGGGATGTCTATTTTGCTTTTTGAATTCATGCTGATCTAACCGTAACCCTAAGTGGAATTTTCCCAATTAGAATTTTCCAATGTATTTTACCAGGAAACATAGATAGGGCAGCCTAGAAATGTCAGTGACTTCTTAACCATTCCCAAACATTGCGAGTTTGTTGGCGATGTCTATTTTGCTCTCTGAATTCATGCTGATCTAACCCTAACCCTAAGCGGAATTTTCCCAAATGGGATTTTCCCATGTATTTTACCAGGAAAAATAGATAGGGCAGCCTAGAAAAGTCAGTGACTTCCTAACCATTCCCAAACATTGCAGGTTTGTTGGCGATGTCTATTTTGCTCTCCGAATTCATGCTGATCTAGCCGTAACCCTAAGCGGAATTTTCCCAAATAGGATTTTCCCACGTATTTTACCAGGAAACATAGATAGGGCAGCGTAGAAAAGTCACAGCCCTCCTTTCCATTCCCAAGCATCCTGAATATGTTGCCGATGTCCATTTTGCTCTCTGGGTTTAAGGTGACCTAACCCTAAGTGGAATTATCCCAATTAGGATTTTCCCATGAATTTTACCAGGAAACATAGATAGGACACTCTAGAAAAGTAAGTGGTCTCCTAACCATTCCCAAGCGCTCCAGGTTTGTTGGGGATCTCTATTTTGCTTTTTGAATTCATGCTGATCTAACCCTAACTTTAGTTGGAATTTTCCCAAATAGGATTTTCCCATGTATTTTACCAGGAATTAATGAAAGGGCAGCCTAGAAAGGTTAGTGCCCTCCTAACCATTCCCAACCCCCCTGAATATGTTGCTGATGTCCATTTTGCTCTCTGGGTTCAAGGTGACCTAACCCTAACCCTAAGTGCAATTTTCCCAAATAGGATTTTCTTATGTATTTTACCAGGAAACTTAGATAAGACAGCCTAATAAAGTCAGTGCTCTCCTAACCATTCCCAAGCACTCCAAATTTGTTGGGGATGTCTATTTTGCTTTTTGAATTCATGCTGATCTAACCGTAACCCTAAGTGGAATTTTCCCAATTAGAATTTTCCAATGTATTTTACCAGGAAACATAGATAGGGCAGCCTAGAAATGTCAGTGACTTCTTAACCATTCCCAAACATTGCGAGTTTGTTGGCGATGTCTATTTTGCTCTCTGAATTCATGCTGATCTAACCCTAACCCTAAGCGGAATTTTCCCAAATGGGATTTTCCCATGTATTTTACCAGGAAAAATAGATAGGGCAGCCTAGAAAAGTCAGTGACTTCCTAACCATTCCCAAACATTGCGAGTTTGTTGGCGATGTCTATTTTGCTATCCGAATTCATACTGATCTAACCCTAACCCTAAGTGGAATTTTCCCAAATAGGATTTTCCCATGTATTTTACCAGGAAACTTAGATAAGGCAGCCTAGTAAAGTCAGTTCTCTCCTAACCATTCCCAAGCGCTCTAAATTTGTTGGCGATGTCTATTTTGCTTTTTGAATTCATGCTGATCTAACTGTAACCCTAAGCGGAATTTTCCCAAATAGGATTTTCCCATGTATTTTACCAGGAAACATAGATAGGGCAGCCTAGAAAGGTCAGAGCCCTCCTTTCCATTCCCAAGAACCCTGAATATGTTGCCGATGTCCATTTTGCTCTCTGGGTTTAAGGTGACCTATCCCTAAGTGAAATTATCCCACTTAGGATTTTCCCATGAATTTTACCAGGAAACAAAGATAGGACACTCTAGAAAACACAGTGGTCTCCTAACCATTCCCAAGAACTCCGAGTTTGTTATTGATGTCTATTTTGCTCTCCGAATTCATGCTGATCTAACCCTAACTTTACGTGGAATTTTCCCAAATAGGATTTTTCCATGTATTTTACCAGGAAACATAGATAGGGCAGCCAAGAAAAGTCAGTGCCCTCCTAACCATTCCCAAGCACCCTGAATATGTTGCTGATGTCCATTTTGCTCTCTGGGTTCAAGGGGACCTAACCCTAACGCTAAGTGGAATTTTCCCAATTAGAATTTTCCAATGTATTTTACCAGGAAACATAGATAGGGCAGCCTAGAAAAGTCAGTGACTTCCTAACCATTCCCAAACATTGCGAGTTTGTTGGCGATGTCTATTTTGTTCTCCGAATTCATGCTGATCTAACCCTAACCCAAAGCGGAATTTTCCCAAATGGGATTTTCCCATGTATTTTACCAGGAAAAACAGATAGGGCAGCCTAGAAGGGTCAATGCCCTCCTAACCATTCCCAAGCACCCTGAATATCTTGCTGATGTCCATTTAGCTCTCTGGTTTCAAGGTGACCTAACCCTAACCCTGAGTGGAATTTTCCCAATTAGAATTTTCCAATGTATTTTACCAGGAAACATAGATAGGGCAGCCTAGAAAAGTCAGTGACTTCCTAACAATTCCCAAACATTGCGAGTTTGTTGGCGATGTCTATTTTGCTCTCTGAATTCATGCTGATCTAACCCTAACCCTAAGCGGAATTTTCGCAAATGGGATTTTCCCATGTATTTTACCAGGAAACCTAGATAAGGCAGCCTAGTAAAGTCAATGCACTCCTAAACATTCCCAAGCGCTCCAAATTTGTTGGGGATGTCTATTTTGCTTTTTGAATTCATGCTGATCTAACAGTAACCCTAAGCGGAATTTTCCCAAATAGGATTTTCCCATGTATTTTATCAGGAAACATAGATACCGCAGCCTAGAAATGTCAGAGCCCTCCTTTCCATTCCCAAGCACCCTGAATATGTTGCCGATGTCCATTTTGCTCTCTGGGTTTAAGGTGACATAACCCTAAGTGGAATGATCCCAATTAGGATTTTCCCTTGAATTTTACCAGGAAACATAGATAGGACACTCTAGAAAAGTAAGTGGTCTCCTAACCATTCCCAAGCGCTCTAAATTTGTTGGCGATGTCTATTTTGCTTTTTGAATTCATGCTGATCTAACCGTAACCCTAAGCGGAATTTTCCTAAATAGGATTTTCAAATGTATTTTACCAGGAAACATAGATAGGGCAGCCTAGAAAGGTCAGAGCCCTCCTTTCCATTCCCAAGAACCCTGAATATGTTGCCGATGTCCATTTTGCTCTCTGGGTTTAAGGTGACCTATCCCTAAGTGAAATTATCCCACTTAGGATTTTCCCATGAATTTTACCAGGAAACAAAGATAGGACACTCTAGAAAACACAGTGGTCTCCTAACCATTCCCAAGAACTCCGAGTTTGTTATTGATGTCTATTTTGCTCTCCGAATTCATGCTGATCTAACCCTAACTTTACGTGGAATTTTCCCAAATAGGATTTTTCCATGTATTTTACCAGGAAACATAGATAGGGCAGCAAAGAAAAGTCAGTGCCCTCCTAACCATTCCCAAGCACCCTGAATATGTTGCTGATGTCCATTTTGCTCTCTGGGTTCAAGGGGACCTAACCCTAACGCTAAGTGGAATTTTCCCAATTAGAATTTTCCCATGTATTTTACCAGGAAACATACATAGGGCAGCCTAGAAAAGTCAGTGACTTCCTATCCATTCCCAAACATTGCAAGTTTGTTGGCGATGTCTATTTTGCTCTCCGAATTCATGCTGATCTAACCCTAACCCAAAGCGGAATTTTCCCAAATGGGATTTTCCCATGTATTTTACCAGGAAAAATAGGTAGGGCAGCCTAGAAAGGTCAGTGTCCTCCTAACCATTCCCAAGCACCCTGAATATCTTGCTGATGTCCATTTTGCTCTCTGGGTTCAAGGTGACCTAACCCTAACCCTAAGTGGAATTTTCCCAATTAGAATTTTCCAATGTATTTTACCAGGAAACATAGATAGGGCAGCCTAGAAAGGTCAGTGACTTCCTAACCATTCCCAAACATTGCGAGTTTGTTGGCGATGTTTATTTTGCTCTCTGAATTCATGCTGATCTAACCCTAACTCTAAGCGGAATTTTCCCAAATGGGATTTTCCCATGTATTTTACCAGGAAACATAGATAGGGCAGCCTAGAAAAGTCAGTGACTTCCTACCCATTCCCAAACATTGCAAGTTTGTTGGCGATGTCTATTTTGTTCTCCAAATTCATGCTGATCTAACCCTAACCCTAAGTGGAATTTTCCCAAATAGGATTTTCCAATGTATTTTACCAGGAAACCTAGATAAGGCAGCCTAGTAAAGTCAATGCTCTCCTAAACATTCCCAAGCGCTCCAAATTTGTTGGGGATGTCTATTTTGCTTTTTGAATTCATGCTGATCTAACAGTAACCCTAAGCGGAATTTTCCCAAATAGGATTTTCCCATGTATTTTATCAGGAAACATAGATACCGCAGCCTAGAAATGTCAGAGCCCTCCTTTCCATTCCCAAGCACCCTGAATATGTTGCCGATGTCCATTTTGCTCTCTGGGTTTAAGGTGACATAACCCTAAGTGGAATGATCCCAATTAGGATTTTCCCTTGAATTTTACCAGGAAACATAGATAGGACACTCTAGAAAAGTAAGTGGTCTCCTAACCATTCCCAAGCGCTCTAAATTTGTTGGCGATGTCTATTTTGCTTTTTGAATTCATGCTGATCTAACCGTAACCCTAAGCGGAATTTTCCTAAATAGGATTTTCAAATGTATTTTACCAGGAAACATAGATAGGGCAGCCTAGAAAGGTCAGAGCCCTCCTTTCCATTCCCAAGAACCCTGAATATGTTGCCGATGTCCATTTTGCTCTCTGGGTTTAAGGTGACCTATCCCTAAGTGAAATTATCCCACTTAGGATTTTCCCATGAATTTTACCAGGAAACAAAGATAGGACACTCTAGAAAACACAGTGGTCTCCTAACCATTCCCAAGAACTCCGAGTTTGTTATTGATGTCTATTTTGCTCTCCGAATTCATGCTGATCTAACCCTAACTTTACGTGGAATTTTCCCAAATAGGATTTTTCCATGTATTTTACCAGGAAACATAGATAGGGCAGCCAAGAAAAGTCAGTGCCCTCCTAACCATTCCCAAGCACCCTGAATATGTTGCTGATGTCCATTTTGCTCTCTGGGTTCAAGGGGACCTAACCCTAACGCTAAGTGGAATTTTCCCAATTAGAATTTTCCCATGTGTTTTACAAGGAAACATAGATAGGGCAGCCTAGAAAAGTCAGTGATTTCCTAACCATTCCCAAACATTGCAAGTTTGTTGGCGATGTCTATTTTGCTCTCCGAATTCATGCTGATCTAACCCTAACCCAAAGCGGAATTTTCCCAAATGGGATTTTCCCATGTATTTTACCAGGAAAAATAGGTAGGTCAGCCTAGAAAGGTCAGTGTCCTCCTAACCATTCCCAAGCACCCTGAATATCTTGCTGATGTCCATTTTGCTCTCTGGGTTCAAGGTGATCTAACCCTAACCCTAAGTGGAATTTTCCCAATTAGAATTTTCCAATGTATTTTACCAGGAAACATAGATAGGGCAGCCTAGAAAAGTCAGTGACTTCCTAACCATTCCCAAACATTGCGAGTTTGTTGGCGATGTCTATTTTGCTCTCTGAATTCATGCTGATCTAACCCTAACTCTAAGCGGAATTTTCCCAAATGGGATTTTCCCATGTATTTTACCAGGAAAAATAGGGAGGTCAGTCTAGAAAAGTCAGTGACTTCCTAACCATTCCCAAACATTGCGAGTTTGTTGGCGATGTCTATTTTGCTCTCCGAATTCATGCTGATCTATCCCTAACCCTAAGTGGAATTTTCCCAAATAGGATTTTCCCCTGTATTTTACCAGGAAACTTAGATAAGGCAGCCTAGTAAAGTCAGTGCTCTCCTAACCATTCCCAAGGGCTCCAAATTTGTTGGCGATGTCTATTTTGCTTTGGAATTCATGCTGATGTAACCGTAACCCTAAGCGGAATTTTCCCAAATAGGATTTTCCCATGTATTTTACCAGGAAACATAGATACTGCAGCCTAGAAAGGTCAGAGCCCTCCTTTCCATTCCCAAGCACCCAGAATATGTTGCCGATGTCCATTTTGCTCTCTGGGTTTAAGGTGACCTAACCCTAATTGAAATTATCCCACTTAGGATTTTCCCATGAATTTTACCAGGAAACATTGATAGGACACTCTAGAAAACACAGTGGTCTCCTAACCATTCCCAAGAACTCCGAGTTTGTTATTGATGTCTATTTTGCTCTCCGAATTCATGCTGATCTAACCCTAACTTTACGTGGAATTTTCCCAAATAGGATTTTTCCATGTATTTTACCAGGAAACATAGATAGGGCAGCCAAGAAAAGTCAGTGCCCTCCTAACCATTACCAAGCACCCTGAATATGTTGCTGATGTCCATTTTGCTCTCTGGGTTCAAGGGGACCTAACCCTAACGCTAAGTGGAATTTTCCCAATTAGAATTTTCCCATGTATTTTACCAGGAAACATAGATAGGGCAGCCTAGAAAAGTGAGTGACTTCCTAACCATTCCCAAACATTGCGAGTTTGTTGGCGATGTCTATTTTGCTCTCCGAATTCATGCTGATCTAACCCTAACCCTAAGTGGAAATTTCCCAAATAGGATTTTCCCATGTATTTTACCAGGAAACTTAGATAAGGCAGCCTAGTAAAGTCAGTGCTCTCCTAACCATTCCCAAGCGCTCCAAATTTGTTGGCGATGTCTATTTTGCTTTTTGAAATCATTCTGATCTAACCGTAACCGTAAGCGGAATTTTCCCAAATAGGATTTTCCCATGTATTTTACCAGGAAACATAGATACCGCAGCATAGAAATGTCAGAGCCCTCCTTTCCATTCCCAAGCACCCTGAATATGTTGCCGATGTCCATTTTGCTCTCTGGGTTTAAGGTGACCTAACCCTAAGTGAAATTATCCCACTTAGGATTTTCCCATGAATTTTACCAGGAAACATAGATAGAACACTCTAGAAAACACAGTGGTCTCCTAACCATTCCCAAGAACTCCGAGTTTGTTATTGATGTCTATTTTGCTCTCCGAATTCATGCTGATCTAACCCTAACTTTACGTGGAATTTTCCCAAATAGGATTTTTCCATGTATTTTACCAGGAAACATAGATAGGGCAGCCAAGAAAAGTCAGTGCCCTCCTAACCATTCCCAAGCACCCTGAATATGTTGCTGATGTCCATTTTGCTCTCTGGGTTCAAGGGGACCTAACCCTAACGCTAAGTGGAATTTTCCCAATTAGAATTTTCCCATGTGTTTTACAAGGAAACATAGATAGGGCAGCCTAGAAAAGTCAGTGATTTCCTAACCATTCCCAAACATTGCAAGTTTGTTGGCGATGTCTATTTTGCTCTCCGAATTCATGCTGATCTAACCCTAACCCAAAGCGGAATTTTCCCAAATGGGATTTTCCCATGTATTTTACCAGGAAAAATAGGTAGGTCAGCCTAGAAAGGTCAGTGTCCTCCTAACCATTCCCAAGCACCCTGAATATCTTGCTGATGTCCATTTTGCTCTCTGGGTTCAAGGTGATCTAACCCTAACCCTAAGTGGAATTTTCCCAATTAGAATTTTCCAATGTATTTTACCAGGAAACATAGATAGGGCAGCCTAGAAAAGTCAGTGACTTCCTAACCATTCCCAAACATTGCGAGTTTGTTGGCGATGTCTATTTTGCTCTCTGAATTCATGCTGATCTAACCCTAACTCTAAGCGGAATTTTCCCAAATGGGATTTTCCCATGTATTTTACCAGGAAAAATAGGGAGGTCAGTCTAGAAAAGTCAGTGACTTCCTAACCATTCCCAAACATTGCGAGTTTGTTGGCGATGTCTATTTTGCTCTCCGAATTCATGCTGATCTATCCCTAACCCTAAGTGGAATTTTCCCAAATAGGATTTTCCCCTGTATTTTACCAGGAAACTTAGATAAGGCAGCCTAGTAAAGTCAGTGCTCTCCTAACCATTCCCAAGGGCTCCAAATTTGTTGGCGATGTCTATTTTGCTTTGGAATTCATGCTGATGTAACCGTAACCCTAAGCGGAATTTTCCCAAATAGGATTTTCCCATGTATTTTACCAGGAAACATAGATACTGCAGCCTAGAAAGGTCAGAGCCCTCCTTTCCATTCCCAAGCACCCAGAATATGTTGCCGATGTCCATTTTGCTCTCTGGGTTTAAGGTGACCTAACCCTAATTGAAATTATCCCACTTAGGATTTTCCCATGAATTTTACCAGGAAACATTGATAGGACACTCTAGAAAACACAGTGGTCTCCTAACCATTCCCAAGAACTCCGAGTTTGTTATTGATGTCTATTTTGCTCTCCGAATTCATGCTGATCTAACCCTAACTTTACGTGGAATTTTCCCAAATAGGATTTTTCCATGTATTTTACCAGGAAACATAGATAGGGCAGCAAAGAAAAGTCAGTGCCCTCCTAACCATTCCCAAGCACCCTGAATATGTTGCTGATGTCCATTTTGCTCTCTGGGTTCAAGGGACCTAACCCTAACGCTAAGTGGAATTTTCCCAATTAGAATTTTCCCATGTATTTTACAAGGAAACATAGATAGGGCAGCCTAGAAAAGTGAGTGACTTACTAACCATTCCCAAACATTGCGAGTTTGTTGGCGATGTCTATTTTGCTCTCCGAATTCATGCTGATCTAACCCTAATCCTAAGTGGAATTTTCCCAAATAGGATTTTCTCATGTATTTTACCAGGAAACTTAGATAAGGCAGCCTAGTAGAGTCAGTGCTCTCCTAACCATTTCCAAGGGCTCCAAATTTGTTGGTGATGTCTTTTTTGCTTTTTGAATTCATGCTGATCTAACCGTAACCCTAAGCGGAATTTTCCCAAATAGGATTTTCCCATGTATTTTTCCAGGAAACATAGATACCGCAGCCTAGAAAGGTCAGAGCCCTCCTTTTCATTCCCAAGCACCCTGAATATGTTGCCGATGTCCATTTTGCTCTCTGGGTTTAATGTGACCTAACCCTAAGTGAAATTATCCCACTTAGGTTTTCCCATGAATTTTACCAGGAAACATTGATAGGACACTCTAGAAAACACAGTGGTCTCCTAACCATTCCCAAGAACTCCAAGTTTGTTATTGATGTCTATTTTGCTCTCCGAATTCATGCTGATCTAACCCTAACTTTACGTGGAATTTTCCCAAATAGGATTTTTCCATGTATAGATAGGGCAGCCAAGAAAAGTCAGTGCCCTCCTAACCATTCCGAGGCACCCTGAATATGTTGCTGATGTCCATTTTGCTCTCTGGGTTCAAGGGGACCTAACCCTAACGCTAAGTGGAATTTTCCCAATTAGAATTTTCCCATGTATTTTACAAGGAAACATAGATAGGGCAGCCTAGAAAAGTGAGTGACTTACTAACCATTCCCAAACATTGCGAGTTTGTAGGCGATGTCCATTTTGCTCTCTGAATTCATGGTGATCTAACCCTAACCCTAAGTGGAATTTTCCCAAATAGGATTTTCCAATGTATTTTACCAGGAAACTTAGATAAGGCAGGCTAGTAAAGTCAGTGCTCTCCTAACCATTCCCAAGTGCTCCAAATTTGTTGGGGATGTCTATTTTGCTTTTTGAATTCATGCTGATCTAACCCTAACTTTATGTGGAATTTTCCCAAATAGGATTTTCCCATGTATTTTACCAGGAAACATAGATACCGCAGCCTAAAAAGGTCAGAGCCCTCCTTTCCATTCCCAAGCACCCTGAATATGTTGCCGATGTCCATTTTGCTCTCTGGGTTTAAGGTGACCTAACCCTAAGTGAAATTATCCCACTTAGGATTTTCCCATGAATTTTACCAGGAAACATTGATAGGACACTCTAGAAAACACAGTGGTCTCCTAACCATTCCCAAGAACTCCGAGTTTGTTATTGATGTCTATTTTGCTCTCCGAATTCATGCTGATCTAACCCTAACCCTAAGTGGAATTTTCCCAAATAGGATTTTCCAATGTATTTTACCAGGAAACTTAGATAAGGCAGCCTCGTAAAGTCAGTGCTCTCCTAACCATTCCCAAGTGCTCCAAATTTGTTGGGGATGTCTATTTTGCTTTTTGAATTCATGCTGATCTAACCGTAACCCTAAGCGGAATTTTCCCAAATAGGATTTTCCCATGTATTTTACCAGGAAACATAGATAGGGCAGCCTAGAAAAGTCACAGCCCTCCTTTCCATCCCCAAGCACCCTGAATATGTTGCCAATATACATTTTGCTCTCTGGGTTTAAGGTGACCAAACCCTAAGTGAAATTATCCCACTTAGGATTTTCCCATGAATTTTACCAGGAAACATAGATAGGACAATCTAGAAAAGTAAGTCGTCTCCTAACCATTCCCAAGAACTCCAGGTTTGTTGGGGATGTCTATTTTGCTTTTTGAATTCATGCTGATCTATCCCTAACTTTACGTGGAATTTTCCCAAATAGGATTTTCCCATGTATTTTAACAGGAAACATAGATAGGGCAGCCTAGAAAGGTCAGTGCCCTCCTAACCATTCCCAAGCAACCTGAATATCTTGCTGATGTCCATTTTGCTCTCTGGGTTCAAGGTGACCTAACCCTAACCCTAAGTGGAATTTTCCCAATTAGCATTTTCCCATGTATTTTACCAGGAAACATAGATAGGGCAGCCTAGAAAAGTCAGTGACTTCCTAACCATTCCCAAACATTGCAAGTTTGTTGGCGATGTCTATTTTGCTCTCTGAATTCATGCTGATCTAACCCTAACCCTAAGCGGAATTTTCCCAAATGGGATTTTCCCATGTATTTTACCAGGAAAAATAGATAGGGCAGCCTAGGAAAGTCAGTGACTTCCTAACCATTCCCAAACATTGCGAGTTTGTTGGCGATGTATATTTTGCTCTCCGAATTCATGCTGATCTAACCCTATCCCTAAGTGGAATTTTCCCATATATTTTACCAGGAAACATAGATAGGGCAGCCTAGAAAAGTCAGTGACTTCCTAACCATTCCCAAACATTGCGAGTTTGTTGGCGATGTCTATTTTGCTCTCTGAATTCATGCTGATCTAACCGTAACCCTAAGTGGAATTTTCCCAATTAGAATTTTCCCATGTATTTTACCAGGAAACATAGATAGGGCAGCCTAGAAAAGACTTTTCGAGAGTGTCCTATCTATTTTCCTGGTAAAATTCATGGGAAAATCCTAATTGGGATAATTCCACTTAGGGTTAGGTCACCTTATACCCAGAGAGCAAAATGGATATCGGCAACATATTCAGGGTGCTTGAGAATGGAAAGGAGGGCTCTGGCTCTTCTACGCTGCCCTATCTATGTTTCATGATAAAATACATGGGAAAATCCTATTTGGGAAAATTCCGCTTAGGGTTACAGTTAGATCAGCATGAATTCAAAAAGCAAAATAGACATCCCCAACAAACTTGGAGCGCTTAGAAATGGGTAGGAGGGCACTGACTTTCCTAGGCTGCCTTATCTAAGTTTCCTGGTAAAATACATGGGAAAATCCTATTTGGGAAAATTCCACTTAGGGTTAGGGTTTGGTCACCTTGAAGCCAGAGAGCAAAATGGACATCAGCAACATATTCAGGGTGCTTGGGAATGTTTAGGAGGGCACTGATTTTTTTGGCTGCCCTATCTATGTTTCCTGGTAAAATACATGGGAAAATGCTATTTGGGAAAATTCTGCTTGGGGTTACGGTTAGATCAGGATGAATTCAAAAAGCAAAATAGACATCCCCAACAAATTTTGAGTGCTTGGGAATGGTTAGGAGAGCACTGACTTTACTTGGCTGCCTTTTCTAGGTTTCCTGGTAAAATACATGGGAAAATCCTATTTGGGAAAATTCCACTTAGGGTTAGGATTAGATCAGCATGAATTCGGAGAGCAAAATAGACATGCCCAACAAACTTGCAATGTTTGGGAATGATTAGGAAGTCACTGACTTTTCTAGGCTGCCTTATCTATGTTTCCTGGTAAAATACATGGAAAAATTCTAATTGGGAAAATTCCACTTAGGGTTAGGGTTAGGTCACCTTGAACCCAGAGAGCAAAATGGACATCAGCAACATATTCAGGGTGCTTGGGAATGGTTAGGAGGGCACTGACTTTTGTTGGCTACTCTATCTATGTTTCCTGGTAAAACACATGGGAAAATCCTATTAGTGAAAATTCCACGTAAAGTTAGGGTTAGATGAGCATAAATTCGGAGAACAAAACAGACATCACTAACAAACTTGGAATGCTTAGGAATGGTTAGGAGACCACTGACTTTTCTAGAGTGTCCTATCTATGTTTCCTGGTAAAATTCATGGGAAAATCCTAATTGGGATAATTCCACATAAGGTTAGGTAACCTTAAACCCAGAGAACAAAATGGAAATCGGCAACATATTCAGGGTGCTTGGGAATGGAAAGGAGGGCTCTGACTTTTCTAGGCTGCCCTATCTATGTTTCCTGGTAAAATACATGGGAAAATTCTAATTGGGAAAATTCCACTTAGGGTTAGGTTTAGGTCATCTTGAACCCAGAGAGCAAAATGGACATCAGCAACATATTCAGGGTGCTTGGGAATGGTTAGGAGACAACTGACTTTTCTAGAGTTATCTATGTTTCCTGGTAAAATTCATGGGAAAATCCTAATTGGGATAATTCCACTTACGGTTAGGTCACTTTATACCCAGAGAGCAAAATGGACATCGGCAACATATTCAGGGTGCTTGAGAATGAAAAGGAGGTCTCTGGCTCTTCTACGCTGCCCTATCTATGTTTCCTGATAAAATACATGGGAAAATCCTATTTGGGAAATTTCCGCTTAGGGTTACGGTTAGATCAGCATGAATTCGGAGAGCAAAATAGACATGCCCAACAAACTTGCAATGTTTGGGAATGATTAGGAAGTCACTGACTTTTCTAGGCTGCCTTATCTATGTTTCCTGGTAAAATACATGGAAAAAATCTAATTGGGAAAATTCCACTTAGGGTTAGGTTTAGGTCACCTTGAACCCAGAGAGCAAAATGGACATCAGCAACATATTCAGTGTGCTTGGGAATGGTTAGGAGGGCACTGACTTTTGTTAGCAACCCTATCTATGTTTCCTGGTAAAAAACATGGGAAAATCCTATTAGTGAAAATTCCACGTAAAGTTAGGGTTAGATGAGCATAAATTCGGAGAACAAAAAAGACATCACTAACAAACTTGGAATGCTTAGGAATGGTTAGGAGACCACTGACTTTTCTAGAGTGTCCTATCTATGTTTCCTGGTAAAATTAATGGGAAAATCCTAATTGGGATAATTCCACATAAGGTTAGGTAACCTTAAACCCAGAGAGCAAAATGGACATCGGCAACATATTCAGGGTGCTTGGGAATGGAAAGGAGGGCTCTGACTTTTCTAGGCTGCCCTATCTATGTTTCCTGGTAAAATACATGGGAAAATCCTATTTGGTAAAATTCCACTTAGGGTTACGGTTAGATCAGCATGAATTCAAAAAGCAAAATAGACATCCCCAACAAACTTGGAGCGCTTAGAAATGGGTAGGAGAGCACTGACTTTCCTCGGCTGCCTTATCTAAGTTTCCTGGTAAAATACATGGGAAAATCCTAATTGGAATAATTCCACTTAGGGTTAGGTCACTTTATACCCAGAGAGCAAAATGGACATCGGCAACATATTCAGGGTGCTTGAGAATGGAAAGGAAGGCTCTGGCTCTTCTACGCTGCCCTATCTATGTTTCCTGATAAAATACATGGGAAAATCCTATTTGGGAAAATTCCGCTTAGGGTTACGGTTAGATCAGCATGAATTCAAAAAGCAAAATAGACATCCCCAACAAACTTGGAGTGCTTAGAAATGGGTAGGAGAGCACTGACTTTCCTAGGCTGCCTTATCTAAGTTTCCTGGTAAAATACATGGGAAAATGCTATTTGGGAAAATTCCACTTAGGCTTAGGTCACCTTAAAACCAGAGAGAAAAATGGACATCGGCAACATATTCAGGGTGCTTGGGAATGGTTAGGAGAGCACTAACTTTACTAGGCTGTCTTATCTAAGTTTCCTGGTAAAATACATGGGAAAATCCTATTTGGGAAAATTCCACTTAGGGTTAGGGTTTGGTCACCTTGAACCCAGAGAGCAAAATGGACATCAGCAACAAATTCAGGGTGCTTGGGAATGGTTAGGAGGGCACTGACTTTTTTTGGCTGCCCTATCTATTTTTCCTGGTAAAATACATGGGAAAATGCTATTTGGGAAAATTCTGCTTGGGGTTACGGTTAGACCAGCATGAATTCAAAAAGCAAAATAGACATCCCCAACAAATTTCGAGTGCTTGGGAATGGTTAGGAGAGCACTGACTTTACTAGGCTGCCTTTTCTAGGTTTCCTGGTAAAATACATGGGAAAATCCTATTTGGGAAAATTCCACTTAGGGTTAGGATTGGATCAGCATGAATTCGGAGAGCAAAATAGACATGCCCAACAAACTTGCAATGTTTGGGAATGATTAGGAGGGCACTGACTTTTCTAGGCTGCCCTATCTATTTTTCCTGGTAAAATACATGGGAAAATTCTAATTGAGAAAATTCCACTTAGGGTTAGGGTTAGGTCACCTAGAACCCAGAGAGAAAAATGGACATCAGCAACATATTCAGGGTGCTTGGGAATAGTTAGGAGGGCACTAACTTTTCTAAGCTGCCCTATCTATGTTTCCTGGTAAAATACATGGGAAAATCCTAATTGGGATAATTCCACTTAGGGTTAGGTCACTTTATACCCAGAGAGCAAAATGGACATCGGCAACATATTAAGGGTGCTTGAGAATGGAAAGGAGGGCACTGACTTTTCTAGGCTGCCCTATCTATGTTTCCTGGTAAAATAAATTGGAAAACCCTATTTGGGAAAATTCCGCTTAGGGTTAGGGTTAGATCAGCATGAATTCGGAGAGCAAAATAGACATCGCCAACAAACTCGCAATGTTTGGGAATAGTTAGGAAGTCACTGACTTTTCTATGCTGCCCTATCTATGTTTCCTAGTAAAATACATGGGAAAATCCTATTTTGGAAAATTCCACTTAGGATTAGGGTTAGATCAGCATGCATTCGGAGTGCAAAATAGACATCGACAACAAACTTACAATGTTTGGGGATTTTTAGGAAGTCACTGACTTTTCTAGGCTGCCCTATCTATGTTTCCTGGTAAAATACTTGGGAAAATTCTAATTGGGAAAATTCCACTTAGGGTTAGGGTTAGGTGACCTTGAACCCAGAGAGCAAAATGGACATCAGCAACATATTAAGGGTGCTTGGGAATGATTAGGAGGGCACTGATTTTTCTAGGCTGCCCTATCTATGTTTCCTGGTAAAATATATGGGAAAAATTTGGGAAAATTCCACTTAGGGTTAGGGTTAGATCAGCATGAATTCGGAGAGCAAAATAGACATCGCCAAAAAACTCGCAATGTTTGGGAATGGTTAGGAAGTCACTGACTTTTCTAGGCTACTTATCTATGTTTCCTGGTAAAATTCATGGGAAAATCGTAATTGTGAAAATTCCGCTTAGGGTTACGGTTAGATCAGCATGAATTCAAAAAGAAAATAGACACCTCCAACAAATTTGGAGCTCTTGAGACTGGTTAGGAGAGCACTGACTTTACTAGGCTGCCTTATCTAGGTTTCCTGGTAAAATACATGGGAAAATCCTATTTGGGAAAATTCCACTTAGGGTTAGGGTTAGATCAGCATGAATTCGGAGAGCAAAATAGACATCGCCAACAAACTCGCAATGTTTGGGAATGGTTTAGAAGTCACTAATTTTTGTAGGCTGCCCTATCTATGTTTCCTGCTAAAATACATGGGAAAATTCTAATTGGGAAAATTCCACTTAGGGTTAGGGTTAGGTCACCTTGAACCCAGAGAGCAAAATGGACATCAGCAACATATTCAGGGTGCTTGGGAATGGTTAGGAGGGAACTGACTTTTGTTGGCTACCCTATCTATGTTTCCTGGTAAAACACATGGGAAAATCCTATTAGTGAAAATTCCATGTAAAATTAGGGTTAGATCAGCATGAATTCGGACAACAAAACAGACATCACTAACAAACTCGGAGTGCTTAGGAATGGTTAGGAAACCACTGACTTTTCTAGAGTGTCCTATCTATGTTTCCTGGAAAAATTCATGGGAAAATCCTAATTGGGATAATTCCACATAAGGTTAGGTAACCTTAAACCCAGAGAGCAAAATGGACATCGGCAACATATTCAGGGTGCTTGGGAATGGATAGGAGGGCTCTGACTTTTCTAGGCTACCCTATCTATGTTTCCTGGTAAAATACATGGGAAATTCTTCTCATTGGGAAAATCCACTTGGGTTAGGGTTAGCCCTTGAACCCAGAGAGCAAATGGACATCAGCAATATATACAGGGTGCTTGGGTAATGGTTAGTAGGGCACTGACTTTTTCTGGCTGCCCTATCTATGTTTTCTGGTAAAATAAATGGAAATCTATTTGGGAAAAATTCCACGTAAAGTTAGGTTAGATCAGCATGATTCGGACAGCAAATAGACTCAATAACTACTCGTAGTGCTTATGGCATGTTAGGAGACCACTGACTTTTCTAGAGTGTCCTATCTATGTTTCCTGGTAAACTTCATGGGAAAATCCTATTTGGGAAAATTCCGCTTAGGGTTAGGGTTAGATCAGCATGAATTCGGAGAGCTAAATAGAAATCGCCAACAAACTCGCAATGTTTGGGAATAGTTAGGAAGTCACTTACTTTTCTAGGCTTCCTATCTATGTTTCCTGGAAAAATACATGGGGAAATCCTATTTCTGAAAATTCCACGTAAAGTTAGGGTTAGATCAGCATGAATTTGGAGAGAAAAACAGACATCACTAACAAACTCGGAGCGCTTAGGAATGGTTAGGAGAGCACTGACTTTTCTAGAGTGTCCTATCTATGTTTCCTGGTAAAATTCATGGGAAAACCCTAATTGGGATAATTCCACTTAGGGTTAGGTCATCTTAAATCCAGAGAGCAAAATGGACATTGGCAACATATTCAGGGTGCTTGGGAATGGTTAGGAGGGCATTGACTTTTCAGGGCTGCCCTATCTATGTTTCCTGGTAAAATACATGGGAAAATTCTAATTGGACATTCCACTGTAGGTTTTAGGGTAGGTCACCTTGAACACAAGAGAAAAATGGACTCAGCAACATATTCAGGTGCTTCGATGGTTAGGAGGGCACTGACTTTTGTAGCTGCCCTATCTATGTTCCTGCTAAATACCTGGGCAATCCTATTTTTGAAAATTCCACTTAGGGTTAGGGTTGATCAGCATGAATTCGAGAGCAAAATAGCTCGCCAAAAAACTCGCAAGGTTTGGGAATGGTTAGGAAGTCACTGACTTTTCTAGGCTGCCCTATCTATGTTTCCTGGTAAAATACATGGGAATATTCTAATTGGGAAAATTCCACTTACGGTTAGGGTTAGGTCACCTTGAACCCAGAGAGCAAAAAGGACATCAGCAACATATTAAGGGTGCTTGGGAATGGTTGGGAGGGCACTGACTTTTCTAGGCTGCCCTATCTATGTTTCCTGGTAAAATACATGGGAAAAACCTATTTGGGAAAATTCCACTTAGGATTAGGGTTAGATCAGCATGAATTCGGAGAGCAAAATAGACATCGCCAAAAAACTTGCAATGTTTGGGACTGGTTAGGAAGTCACTGACTTTTCTATTCTGCCCTATCTATGTTTCCTGGTAAAATACATGGGAAAATTCTAATTGGGAAAATTCCACTTAGGGTTAGGGTTAGGTCACCTTGAACCCAGAGAGCAAAATGGACATCAGCAACATATTCAGGGTGCTTGGGAATGGTTAGGAGGGCACTGACTTTTCTTGGATGCCCTATCTATGTTTCCTGGTAAAATACATGGGAAAATCCTATTTGGGAAAATGCCACTTAGGATTAGGATTAGATCAGCATGCATTCGGAGTGCAAAATAGACATCGACAACAAACTTACAATGTTTGGGGATGGTTAGGAAGTCACTGACTTTTCTAGGCTGCCCTATCTATGTTTCCTGGTAAAATACTTGGGAAAATTCTAATTGGGAAAATTCCACTTAGGGTTAGGGTTAGGTGACCTTGAACCCAGAGAGCAAAATGGACATCAGCAACATATTCAAGGTGCTTGGGAATGGTTAGGAGGGCACTGACTTCTTTAGGCTGCCCTATCTATGTTTCCTGGTAAAATACATGGGAAAATTCTAATTGGGAAAATTCCACTTAGGGTTAGGGTTAGGTCACCTTGAACCCAGAGAGCAAAATGGACATAAGCAACATATTCAGGGTGCTTGGGAATGGTTAGGAGGGCACTGAATTTTCTAGGCTGCCCTATCTATGTTCCCTGGTGAAATACATGGGAAAATCCTATTTGTGAAAATTCCACGTAAAGTTAGGGTTAGATCAGCATGAATTCGGAGAGCAAAACAGACATCACTAAGAAACTTGGAGCGCGTAGGAATGGTTAAGAGACCAATGACTTTTCTAGAGTGTCCTATCTATGTTTCCTGGTAAAATTCATGGGAAAATCCTAATTGGGATAATTCCACTTAGGGTTAGGTCACCTTAAACCCAGAGAGCAAAATGGACATCGGCAACATATTCAGGGTGCTTGGGAATGGAAAGGAGGGCTCTGGCTTTTCTCAGCTGCCCTATCTATGTTTCCTGCTAAAATACATGGGAAAATCCTATTTGGGAAAATTCCACTTAGGGTTAGGGTTAGATCAGCATGAATTCGTAGAGCAAAATAGACATCGCCAACAAACTCTGAATATTTGGAAATGGTTAGGAAGTCACTGACTTTTCTAGGCTGCCCTATCTATGTTTCCTGGTAAAATACATGGGAATATTCTAATTGGGAAAATTCCACTTACGGTTAGGGTTAGGTCACCTTGAACCCAGAGAGCAAAATGGACATCAGCAACATATTAAGGGTGCTTGGGAATGGTTGGGAGGGCACTGACTTTTCTAGGCTGCCCTATCTATGTTTTCTGGTAAAATACATGGGAAAATCCTATTTAGGAAAATTCCACGTAAAGTTAGGGTTAGATCAGCATGAATTCGGACAGCAAAATAGACATCAATAACAAACTCGGAGTGCTTAGGAATGGTTAGGAGACCACTGACTTTTGTAGAGTGTCCTATCTATGTTTCCTGGTAAACTTCATGGGAAAATCCTATTTGGGAAAATTCCGCTTAGGGTTAGGGTTAGATCAGCATGAATTCGGAGAGCTAAATAGAAATCGCCAACAAACTCGCAATGTTTGGGAATAGTTAGGAAGTCCCTGACTTTTCTAGGCTACCTATCTATGTTTCCTGGTAAAATACATGGGGAAATCCTATTTGTGAAAATTCCACGTAAAGTTAGGGTTAGATCAGCACGAATTCGGAGAGCAAAACAGACATCACTAACAAACTCGGAGTGCTTAGGAATGGATAGGAGACCACTGACTTTTCTAGAGTGTCCTATCTATGTTTCCTGGTAAAATCATGGGAAAACCCTAATTGGGATAATAACACTTAGGGTTAGGTCACCTTAAACCCAGAGAGCAAAATGGACATCTGCAACATATTCAGGTTGCTTGGGAATGGTTAGGAGGGCACTGACTTTTCAGGGCTGCCCTATCTATGTTTCCTGGTAAAATACATGGGAAAATTCTAATTGGGACAATTCCACTTAGGGTTAGGGTTAGGTCACCTTGAACACAGAGAGAAAAATGGACATCAGCAACATATTCAAGGTGCTTCGGAATGGTTAGGAGGGCACTGACTTTTGTAGGCTGCCCTATCTATGTTTCCTGGTAAAATACATGGGAAAATCTTATTTTGGAAAATTCCACTTAGGATTAGGGTTAGATCAGCATGCATTCGGAGTGCAAAATAGACATCGACAACAAACTTACAATGTTTGGGGATGGTTAGGAAGTCACTGACTTTTCTAGGCTGCCCTATCTATGTTTCCTGGTAAAATACATGGGAATATTCTAATTGGGAAAATTCCACTTACGGTTAGGGTTAGGTCACCTTGAACCCAGAGAGCAAAATGGACATCAGCAACATATTCAGGGTGCTTGGGAATGGTTAGGAGGGCACTGACATTTCAGGGCTGCCCTATCTATGTTTCCTGGTAAAATACATGGGAAAATGCTATTTGGGAAAATTCCGCTTGGGGTTACGGTTAGATCAGCATGAATTCGGAGAGCAAAATAGACATGCCCAACAAACTTGCAATGTTTGGGAATGATTAGGAGGGCACTGACTTTTCTAGGCTGCCCTATCTATGTTTCCTGGTAAAATACATGGGAAAATTCTAATTGAGAAAATTCCACTTAGAGTTAGGGTTAGGTCACCTTGCACCCAGAGAGAAAAATGGACATCAGCAACATATTCAGGGTGCTTGGGAATAGTTAGGAGGGCACTAACTTTGTAGCTGCCCTAGCTATGTTTCCTGCTAAAATACATGGGAAAATCCTATTTTGGGAAAATTCCACTTAGGGTTAGGTAGGTCGACCGTTGACCCAGAGAGCAATGGACATCAGCAACATATTCAAGGTGCTTGGGAATGGTTAGGTGGGCACTGACTTTTCTAGGCTGCCCTATCTATGTTTCCTGGTAAAATACATGGGAAAATCCTATTTGGGAAAATTCCACTTAGGATTAGGATTAGATCAGCATGAATTCGGAGAGCAAAATAGACATCGCCAAAAAAACTCGCAATGTATGGGAATGGTTAGGAAGTCACTGACTTTTCTAGGTTGCCCTATCTATGTTTCATGGTAAAATACATGGGAAAATCCTATTTGGGAAAATTCCACTTAGGGTTAGGGTTAGGTCACCTTGAACCCAGAGAGCAAAATGGACATCAGCAACATATTCAGGGTGCTTGGGAATGGTTAGGAGGGCACTGACTTTTTTAGGCTGCCCTATCTATGTTTCCTGGTAAAATACATGGGAAAATTCTAATTGGGAAAATTCCACTTAGGGTTAGGTCACCTTGAACCCAGAGAGCAAAATGGACATCAGCAACATATTAAGGGTGCTTGGGAATGATTAGTAGGGCACTGATTTTTCTAGGCTGCCCTATCTATGTTTCCTGGTAAAATATATGGGAAAAACCTATTTGGGAAAATTCCACTTAGGGTTAGGGTTAGATCAGCATGAATTCGGAGAGCAAAATAGACATCACCAAAAAAACTCGCAATGTTTGGGAATGGTTAGGAAGTCACTGACTTTTCTAGGTTGCCCTATCTATGTTTCATGGTAAAATACATGGGAAAATTCTAATTGGGAAAATTCCACTTAGGGTTAGGGTTAGGTCACCTTGAACCCAGAGAGCAAAATGGAAATCAGCGACATATTCAGGGTGCTTGGGAATGTTTAGGTGGGAACTGACTTTTCTAGGCTGCCCTATCTATGTTTCCTGGTAAAATACATGGGAAAATCCTATTTGTGAAAATTCCACGTAAAGTTAGGGTTAGATCAGAATGAATTCGGAGAGCAAAACAGACATCACTAAGAAACTTGGAGCGCGTAGGAATGGTTAAGAGACCAATGACTTTTCTAGAGTGTCCTATCTATGTTTCCTGGTAAAATTCATGGGAAAATCCTAATTGGGATAATTCCACTTAGGATTAGGTCACCTTAAACCCAGAGAGCAAAATGGACATCGGCAACATATTCAGGGTGCTTGGGAATGGAAAGGAGGTCTCTGGCTTTTCTAGGCTGCCCTATCTATGTTTCCTGGTAAAATACATGGGATAATCCTATTTGGGAAAATTCCACTTAGGGTTAGGGTTAGATCAGCATGAATTTCAAGAGCAAAATAGACATCGCCAACAAACTCGCAATGTTTGGGAATGGTTAGGAAGTCACTAACTTTTCTAGGCTGCCCTATCTATGTTTCCTGGTAAAATACATGGGAAAATCCTATTTGGGAAAATTCCACGTAAAGTTAGGGTTAGATCAGCATGAATTCGGAGAGCAAAACAGACATCACTAAGAAACTTGGAGCGCGTAGGAATGGTTAAGAGACCAATGACTTTTCTAGAGTGTCCTATCTATGTTTCCTGGTAAAATTCATGGGAAAATCCTAATTGGGATAATTCCACTTAGGGTTAGGTCACCTTAAACCCAGAGAGCAAAATGGACATCGGAAACATATTCAGGGTGCTTGGGAATGGAAAGGAGGGCTCTGCTTTTCTAGGCTGCCCTATCTATTTTTCCTGGTAAAATACATGAGAAAATCCTATTTGGGAAAATTCCACGTAAAGTTAGGGTAAGATCAGCATGAATTCGGAGAGCAAAATAGACATTGCCAACAAACTCGCAATGTTTGGGAATGGTTAGGTGGGCACTGACTTTTCTAGGCTGCCCTATCTATGTTTCCTGGTAAAATACATGGGAAAATCCTATTTGGGAAAATTCCACTTACGGTTAGGGTTACGTCACCTTGAACCCAGAGAGCAAAATGGACATCAGCAACATATTCAGTGTTCTTGGGAATGGAAAGGAGGGCTCTCGGTTTTCTAGGCTGCCCTATCTATGTTTCCTGGTAAAATACATGGGAAAATCCTATTTGGGAAAATTCCACGTAATGTTAGGGTAAGATCAGCATGAATTCGGAGAGCAAAATAGACATCGCCAACAAACTCGCAATGTTTGGGAATGGTTAGGTGAGCACTGACTTTTCTAGGCTGCCCTATCTATGTTTCCTGGTAAAATACATGGGATAATTCTAATTGGGAAAATTCCACTTAGGGTTAGGGTTAGGTCACCTTGAACCCAGAGAGCAAAATGGACATCAGCAACATATTCAGGGTGCTTGGGAATGGTTAGGAGGGCACTGACTTTTCTTGGATGCCCTATCTATGTTTCCTGGTAAAATACATGGGAAAATTCCACGTAAAGTTAGGGTTAGATCAGCATGAATTCGGACAGCAAAATAGACATCAATAACAAACTTGGAGTGCTTAGGAATGGTTAGGAGACCACTGACTTTTCTAGAGTGTCCTATCTATGTTTCCTGGTAAACTTCATGGGAAAATCCTATTTGGGAAAATTCCGCTTAGGGTTAGGGTTAGATCAGCATGAATTCGAGAGCTAAAATAGAAATCGCCAACAACTGCAATGTTTGGGAATAGTTAGGACGCACACTATTTTCTAGCTTCCTATCTATGGTTCCTTGGTAAAAATATCATGGGGGAAATCCTATTCTGAAAATTCCACGTAACTTAGGGTTAGGATCAGCATGAATTCGGAGAGCAAAACAGATATCACTAAGAGAAAACTTGGAGCGAGTAGAATGGTTAAGGGGGACCAATGGACTTTTCTAGAGTGTCCTATCTATGTTTCCTGGTAAAATTCATGGGAAAATCCTAATTGGGATAATTCCACTTAGGATTAGGTCACCTTAAACCCAGAGAGCAAAATGGACATCGGCAACATATTCAGGGTGCTGGGGAATGGAAAGGAGGGCTCTGGATTTTCTTGGCTGCCCTATCTATGTTTCTAAAATACATGGGAAAATCCTATTTGGGAAAATTCCACTTAGGGTTAGGGTTAGATCAGCATGAATTCGGAGAGCAAAATAGATATCGCCAACAAACTCGCAATGTTTGGGAATGGTTAGGAAGTCACTGACTTTTCTAGGCTGCCCTATCTATGTTTCCTGGTAAAATACATGGGAATATTCTAATTGGGAAAATTCCACTTACGGTTAGGGTTAGGTCACCTTGAACCCAGAGAGCAAAATGGACATCAGCAACATATTAAGGGTGCTTGGGGATGGTTGGGAGGGCACTGACTTTTCTAGGCTGCCCTATCTATGTTTCCTGGTAAAATACATGGGAAAAACCTATTTGGGAAAATTCCACTTAGGATTAGGGTTAGATCAGCATGAATTCGGAGAGCAAAATAGACATCGCCAAAAAACTTGCAATGTTTGGGAATGGTTAGGAAGTCACTGACTTTTCTATTCTGCCCTATCTAAGTTTCATGTAAATACAGGGGAAAATCCTATTTGTGAAAATTCCACGTAAAGTTAGGTTAGATCAGCATGATTTTCGGAAGAGCAAAACAGACATCCTCACTAAGAAATTTGAGCGCGTAGGAATGGTTAAGAGACCAATGACTTTTCTAGAGTGTCCTATCTATGTTTCCTGGTAAAATTCATGGGAAAATCCTAATTGGGATAATTCCACTAGGGTTAGGTCACCTTAAACCCAGAGAGCAAAATGGACATCGGCAACATATTCAGGGTGCTTGGGAATGGAAAGGAGGGCTCTGGCTTTTCTCGGCTGCCCTATCTATGTTTCCTGCTAAAATACATGGGAAAATCCTATTGGGAAAAATTCCACTTAGGGTTAGGGTTAGATCAGCATGAATTCGGAGAGCAAAATAGACATCGCCAACAAACTCGCAATGTTTGGGAATGGTTAGGAAGTCACTTACTTTTCTAGGCTGCCCTATCTATGTTTCCTGGTAAAATAAATGGGAATATTCTAATTGGGAAAATTCCACTTACAGTTAGGGTTAGGTCACCTTGAACCCAGAGAGCAAAATGGACATCAGCAACATATTAAGGGTGCTTGGGAATGGTTGGGAGGGCACTGACTTTTCTAGGCTGCCCTATCTATGTTTCCTGGTAAAATACATGGGAAAATCCTATTTGGGAAAATTCCACGTAAAGTTAGGGTTAGATTAGCATGAATTCGGACAGCAAAATAGACATCAATAACAAACTTGGAGTGCTTAGGAATGGTTAGGAGACCACTGACTTTTCTAGAGTGTCCTATGTATGTTTCCTGGTAAACTTCATGGGAAAATCCTATTTGGGAAAATTCCGCTTAGGGTTAGGGTTAGATCAGCATGAATTCGGAGAGCTAAATAGAAATCGCCAACAAACTCGCAATGTTTGGGAATAGTTAGGAAGTCACTTACTTTTCTAGGCTTCCTATCTATGTTTCCTGGAAAAATACATGGGGAAATCCTATTTCTGAAAATTCCACGTAAAGTTAGGGTTAGATCAGCATGAATTTGGAGAGAAAAACAGACATCACTAACAAACTCGGAGCGCTTAGGAATGGTTAGGAGAGCACTGACTTTTCTAGAGTGTCCTATCTATGTTTCCTGGTAAAATTCATGGGAAAACCCTAATTGGGATAATTCCACTTAGGGTTAGGTCATCTTAAATCCAGAGAGCAAAATGGACATTGGCAACATATTCAGGGTGCTTGGGAATGGTTAGGAGGGCATTGACTTTTCAGGGCTGCCCTATCTATGTTTCCTGGTAAAATACATGGGAAAATTCTAATTGGGAAAATTCCACTTAGGGTTAGCGTTAGGTCACCTTGAACCCAGAGAGCAAAATGGACATCAGCAACATATTCAGGGTGCTTGGGAATGGTTAGGAGGGCACTGACTTTTCTAGGCTGCCCTATGTATGTTTCCTGGTAAAATACATGGGGAAATCCTATTTGTGAAAATTCCACGTAAAGTTAGGGTTAGATCAGCATGAATTCGGAGGGCAAAACAGACATCACTAACAAACTCGGAGTGCTTAGGAATGGATAGGGGGGCACTGACTTTTCTAGGCTGCCCTATCTATGTTTCCTGGTAAAATACATGGGAAAATCCTATTTTGGAAAATTCCACTTAGGATTAGGGTTAGATCAGCATGCATTCGGAGTGCAAAATAGACATCGACAACAAACTTACAATGTTTGGGGATGGTTAGGAAGTCACTGACTTTTCTAGGCTGCCCTATCTATGTTTCCTGGTAAAATACTTGGGAAAATTCTAATTGGGAAAATTCCACTTAGGGTTAGGGTTAGGTGACCTTGAACCCAGAGAGCAAAATGGACATCAGCAACATATTCAAGGTGCTTGGGAATGGTTAGGAGGGCACTGACTTTTTTAGGCTGCCCTATCTATGTTTCCTGGTAAAATACATGGGAAAATTCTAATTGGGAAAATTCTACTTAGGGTTAGGATTAGGTCACCTTGAACCCAGAGAGCAAAATGGAAATCAGCGACATATTCAGGGTGCTTGGGAATGGTTAGGTGGGCACTGACTTTTCTAGGCTGCCCTATCTATGTTTCCTGGTAAAATACATGGGAAAATCCTATTTAGGAAAATTCCACTTAGGGTTAGGGATAGATCACCATGAATTCAGAGAGCAAAATAAACATCGACAACAAACTTACAATGTTTGGGGATGGTTAGGAAGTCACTGACTTTTCTAGGCTGCCCTATCTATGTTTCCTGGTAAAACACATGGGAAAATCCTATTTGTGAAAATTCCACGTAAAGTTAGGGTTAGATCAGCATGAATTCGGAGAGCAAAACAGACATCACTAAGAAATTTGGAGCGCGTAGGAATGGTTAAGAGACCAATGACTTTTCTAGATTGTCCTATCTATGTTTCCTGGTAAAATTCATGGGAAAATCCTAATTGGGATAATTCCACTTAGGGTTAGGTCACCTTAAACCCAGAGAGCAAAATGGACATCGGCAACATATTCAGGGTGCTTGGGAATGGAAAGGAGGGCTCTGGCTTTTCTCGGCTGCCCTATCTATGTTTCCTGCTAAAATACATGGGAAAATCCTATTTGGGAAAATTCCACTTAGGGTTAGGGTTAGATCAGCATGAATTCGGAGAGCAAAATAGACATCGCCAACAAACTCGCAATGTTTGGGAATGGTTAGGAAGTCACTGACTTTTCTAGGCTGCCCTATCTATGTTTCCTGGTAAAATACATGGGAATATTCTTATTGGGAAAATTCCACTTACGGTTAGGGTTAGGTCACCTTGAACCCAGAGAGCAAAATGGACATCAGCAACATATTAAGGGTGCTTGGGAATGGTTGGGAGGGCACTGACTTTTCTAGGCTGCCCTATCTATGTTTCCTGGTAAAATACATGGGAAAAACCTATTTGGGAAAATTCCACTTAGGGTTAGGATTATATCAGCATGAATTCGGAGAGCAAAATAGACATCGGCAAAAAACTCGCAATGTTTGGGAATGGTTAGGAGGTCACAGACTTTTCTAGGCTGCCCTATCTATGTTTCCTGGTAAAATACAAGGGAAAATTCTAATTGGGAAAATTCCACTTAGGGTTAGGGTTAGGTCACCTTGAACCCAGAGAGCAAAATGGACATCAGCAACATATTCAGGGTGCTTGGGAATGGTTAGGAGGGCACTGACTTTTCTAGGCTGCCCTATCTATGTTTCCTGGTAAAATACATGGGAAAATCCTATTTGGGAAAATTCCACTTAGGGTTAGGGATAGATCAGCATGAATTCGGAGAGCAAAATAGACATCGACAACAAACTTACAATGTTTGGGGATGGTTAGGAGCTCACTGACTTTTCTAGGCTGCCCTATCTATGTTTCCTGGTAAAATACATGGGAAAATTCTAATTGGGAAAATTCCACTTACGGTTAGGGTGAGGTCACCTTGAACCCAGAGAGCAAAATGGACATCAGCAACATATTCAGGGTGCTTGGGAATGGTTAGGAGGGCACTGACTTTTCTAGGCTGCCCTATCTATGTTTCCTGGTAAAATACATGGGAAAATCCTATTTGGGAAAATTCCACTTATGGTTAGGTATAGATCAGCTTGAATTCGGAGAGCAAAATAGACATCGACAACAAACTTACAATGTTTGGGGATGGTTAGGAAGTCACTGACTTTTCTAGGCTGCCCTATCTATGTTTCCTGGTAAAATACATGGGAAAATTCTAATTGGGAAAATTCCACTTAGGGTTAGGGTTAGGTCACCTTGAACCTAGAGAGCAAAATGGACATCAGCAACATATTCAGGGTGCTTGGGAATGGTTAGGAGGGCACTGAATTTTCTAGGCTGCCCTATCTATGTTTCCTGGTAAAATACATGGGAAAATCCTATTTGTGAAAATTCCACGTAAAGTTAGGGTTAGATCAGCATGAATTCGGAGAGCAAAACAGACATCACTAAGAAACTTGGAGGGCATAGGAATGGTGAAGAGACCAATGACTTTTCTAGAGTGTCCTATCTATGTTTCCTGGTAAAATTCATGGGAAAATCCTAATTGGGATAATTCCACTTAGGGTTAGGTCACCTTAAACCCAGAGAGCAAAATGGACATCGGAAACATATTCAGGGTGCCTGGGAATGGAAAGGAGGGCTCTGGCTTTTCTCGGCTGCCCTATCTATGTTTCCTGCTAAAATACATGGGAAAATCCTATTTGGGAAAATTCCACTTAGGGTTAGGGTTAGATCAGCATGAATTCGGAGAGCAAAATAGACATCGCCAACAAACTTACAATGTTTGGGGATGGTTAGGAAGTCACTTACTTTTCTAGGCTGCCCTATCTATGTTTCCTGGTAAAATACATGGGAAAATTCTAATTGGGAAAATTCCACTTAGGGTTAGGGTTAGCTCACCTTGAACGCAGAGAGCAAAATGGAAATCAGCAACATATTCAGGGTGCTTGGGAATTGTTAGGAGGGCACTGAATTTTCTAGGCTGCCCTATCTATGTTTCCTGGTAAAATACATGGGAAAATTCTAATTGGGAAAATTCCACTTAGGGTTAGGGTTAGGTCACCTTAAACCCAGAGAGCAAAATGGACATCTGCAACATATTCAGGGTGCTTGGGAATGGTTAGGAGGGCACTAACTTTTGTAGGCTGCCCCATCTATGTTTCCTGGTAAAATACATGGGAAAATCCTATTTTGGAAAATTCCACTTAGGATTAGGGTTAGATCAGCATGCATTCGGAGTGCAAAATAGACATCGACAACAAACTTACAATGTTTGGGGATGGTTAGGAAGTCACTGACTTTTCTAGGCTGCCCTATCTATGTTTCCTGGTAAAATACTTGGGAAAATTCTAATTGGGAAAATTCCACTTAGGGTTAGGGTTAGGTGACCTTGAACCCAGAGAGCAAAATGGACATCAGCAACATATTCAAGGTGCTTGGGAATGGTTAGGAGGGCACTGACTTCTTTAGGCTGCCCTATCTATGTTTCCTGGTAAAATACATGGGAAAATTCTAATTGGGAAAATTCCACTTAGGGTTAGGTCACCTTGAACCCAGAGAGCAAAATGGACATCAGCAACATATTAAGGGTGCTTGGGAATGATTAGTGGGGCACTGATTTTTCTAGGCTGCCCTATCTATGATTCCTGGTAAAATATATGGGAAAAACCTATTTGGGAAAATTCCACTTAGGGTTAGGGTTAGATCAGCATGAATTCGGAGAGCAAAATAGACATCGCCAAAAAACTCGCAATGTTTGGGAATGGTTAGGAAGTCACTGACTTTTCTAGGTTGCTCTATCTATGTTTCATGGTAAAATACATGGGAAAATTCTAATTGGGAAAATTCCCCTTAGGGTTAGGGTTAGGTCACCTTGAACTCAGAGAGCAAAATGGAAATCAGCGACATATTCAGGGTGCTTGGGAATGGTTAGGTGGGCACCGACTTTTCTAGGCTGCCCTATCTATGTTTCCTGGTAAAATACATGGGAAAATCCTATTTGTGAAAATTCCACGTAAAGTTAGGGTTAGATCAGCATGAATTCGGAGAGCAAAACAGACATCACTAAGAAACTTGGAGGGCGTAGGAATGGTGAAGAGTCCAATGACTTTTCTAGAGTGTCCTATCTATGTTTCCTGGTACAATTCATGGGAAAATCCTAATTGGGATAATTCCACTTAGAGTTAGGTCACCTTAAACCCAGAGAGCAAAATGGACATCGGCAAAATATTCAGGGTGCTTGGGAATGGAAAGGAGGGCTCTGGCTTTTCTCGGCTGCCCTATCTATGTTTCCTGCTAAAATACATGGGAAAATCCTATTTGGGAAAATTCCACTTAGGGTTAGGGTTAGATCAGCATGAATTCGGAGAGCAAAATAGATATCGCCAACAAACTCGCAATGTTTGGGAATGATTAGGAAGTCACTGACTTTTCTAGGTTGCCCTATCTATGTTTCCTGGTAAAATACATGGGAATATTCTAATTGGGAAAATTCCACTTACGGTTAGGGTTAGGTCACCTTGAACCCAGAGAGCAAAATGGACATCAGCAACATATTAAGGGTGCTTGGGGATGGTTGGGAGGGCACTGACTTTTCTAGGCTGCCCTATCTATGTTTCCTGGTAAAATACATGGGAAAAACCTATTTGGGAAAATTCCACTTAGGGTTAGGGTTAGATCAGCATGAATTCAAAGAGCAAAATAGACATTGCCAAAAAACTCGCAATGTTTCGGAATGGTTAGGAAGTCACTGACTTTTCTAGGCTGCCCTATCTATGTTTCCTGGTAAAATACATGGGAAAATTCTAATTGGGAAAATTCCACTTAGGGTTAGCGTTAGGTCACCTTGAACCCAGAGAGCAAAATGGACATCAGCAACATATTCAGGGTGCTTGGGAATGGTTAGGAGGGCACTGACTTTTCTAGGCTGCCCTATCTATGTTTCCTGGTAAAATACATGGGAAAATCCTATTTGGGAAAATTCCACTTAGGGTTAGGGATAGATCAGCATGAATTCGGAGAGCAAAATAGACATCGACAACAAACTTACAATGTTTGGGGATGGTTAGGAGCTCACTGACTTTTCTAGGCTGCCCTATCTATGTTTCCTGGTAAAATACATGGGAAAATTCTAATTGGGAAATTCCACTTAGGGTTAGGGTTAGGTCACCTTGAACGCAGAGAGCAAAATGGAAATCAGCAACATATTCAGGGGGCTTGGGAATGGTTAGGAGGGCACTGAATTTTCTAGGCTGCCCTATCTATGTTTCCTGGTAAAATACATGGGAAAATTCTAATTGGGAAAATTCCACTTAGGGTTAGGGTTAGGTCACCTTGAACGCAGAGAGAAAAATGGAAATCAGCAACATATTCAGGGTGCTTGGGAATTATTAGGAGGGCACTGACTTTTCTAGGCTGCCCTATCTATGTTTCCTGGTAAAATACATGGGAAAATTCTAATTGGGAAAATTCCACTTAGGGTTAGGGTTAGGTCACCTTGAACGCAGAGAGCAAAATGGAAATCAGCAACATATTCAGGGTGCTTGGAAATTGTTAGGAGGGCACTGACTTTTCTAGGCTGCCCTATCTATGTTTCCTGGTAAAATACATGGGAAAATCCTATTTGTGAAAATTCCACGTAAAGTTAGGGTTAGATCAGCATGAATTCGGAGAGCAAAACAGACATCACTAAGAAACCTGGAGGGTGTAGGAATGGTGAAGAGACCAATGACTTTTCTAGAGTGTCCTATCTATGTTTCCTGGTACAATTCATGGGAAAATCCTAATTGGGATAATTCCACTTAGGGTTAGGTCACCTTAAACCCAGAGAGCAAAATGGACATCGGCAAAATATTCAGGGTGCTTGGGAATGGAAAGGAGGGCTCTGGCTTTTCTCGGCTGCCCTATCTATGTTTCCTGCTAAAATACATGGGAAAATCCTATTTGGGAAAATTCCACTTAGGGTTAGGGTTAGATCAGCATGAATTCGGAGAGCAAAATAGATATCGCCAACAAACTCGCAATGTTTGGGAATGATTAGGAAGTCACTGACTTTTCTAGGTTGCCCTATCTATGTTTCCTGGTAAAATACATGGGAATATTCTAATTGGGAAAATTCCACTTACGGTTAGGGTTAGGTCACCTTGAACCCAGAGAGCAAAATGGACATCAGCAACATATTAAGGGTGCTTGGGAATGGTTGGGAGGGCACTGACTTTTCTAGGCTGCCCTATCTATGTTTCCTGGTAAAATACATGGGAAAAACCTATTTGGGAAAATTCCACTTAGGGTTAGGGTTAGATCAGCATGAATTCAAAGAGCAAAATAGACATTGCCAAAAAACTCGCAATGTTTCGGAATGGTTAGGAAGTCACTGACTTTTCTAGGCTGCCCTATCTATGTTTCCTGGTAAAATACATGGGAAAATTCTAATTGGAAAAATTCCACTTAGGGTTAGCGTTAGGTCACCTTGAACCCAGAGAGCAAAATGGACATCAGCAACATATTCAGGGTGCTTGGGAATGGTTAGGAGGGCACTGACTTTTCTAGGCTGCCCTATCTATGTTTCCTGGTAAAATACATGGGAAAATCCTATTTGGGAAAAATCCACTTAGGGTTAGGGATAGATCAGCATGAATTCGGAGAGCAAAATAGACATCGACAACAAACTTACAATGTTTGGGGATGGTTAGGAAGTCACTGACTTTTCTAGGCTGCCCTATCTATGTTTCCTGGTAAAATACATGGGAAAATCCTATTTGTGAAAATTCCACTTAGGGTTAGGGTTAGATCAGCATGAATTCGGAGAGCAAAACAGATATCACTAACAAACTCGGAGCGCATAGGAATGGTTAAGATACCAATGACTTTTCTAGAGTGTCCTATCTATGTTTCCTGGTAAAATTCATGGGAAAATCCTAACTGGGATAATTTCACTTAGGGTTAGGTCACCTTAAACCCAGAGAGCAAAATGGACATCGGCAACATATTCAGGGTGCTTGGGAATGGAAAGGAGGGCTCTGGCTTTTCTCGGCTGCCCTATCTATGTTTCCTGCTAAAATACATGGGAAAATCCTATTGTCACATGTTCCGACTAAAGAAGCACTTCAAAGAACTTTCAGGCATGTTTCCTAAAGTCTTTATTTGCAGAGCTACAATTTATGCCGGTCACCATTGGACTAGTTGATGCCAGAATCTGAACTTCCTGTCGCTGGCATCAAGCTTTCCTTGCTCAACCCCTCCCTTCTCATGCAGTCACAGGTCACATTATCCAAATAGTGAGAAGGTCAAACGTTTACTTCCTCTTTCTTTCCCGGGCTTTTTCCCCCGCCCAGTCTAAGCTAAATATTAACCCAATAAATGCCAAACAGTTTTGCATATTGTCAAAGCAAGAATATACAGTATTTGCAACATTGACATCTATTTGGGAAAATTCCACTTAGGGTTAGGGTTAGATCAGCATGAATTCGGAGAGCAAAATAGACATCGCCAACAAACTCGCAATGTTTGGGAATGGTTAGGAAGTCACTTACTTTTCTAGGCTGCCCTATCTATGTTTCCTGGTAAAATAAATGGGAATATTCTAATTGGGAAAATTCCACTTACGGTTAGGGTTAGGTCACCTTGAACCCAGAGAGCAAAATGGACATCAGCAACATATTAAGGGTGCTTGGGAATGGTTAGGAGGGCACTGACTTTTCTAGGCTGCCCTATCTATGTTTCCTGGTAAAATACATGGGAAAAACCTATTTGGGAAAATTCCACTTAGGGTTAGGGTTAGATCAGCATGAATTCGGAGAGCAAAATAGACATCGCCAAAAAACTGCAATGTTTGGGAATGGTTAGGAAGTCACTGACTTTTCTAGGCTGCCCTATCTATGTTTCCTGGTAAAATACATGGGAAAATTCTAATTGGGAAAATTCCACTTAGGGTTAGGGTTAGGTCACCTTGAACCCAGAGAGCAAAATGGACATAAGCAACATATTCAGGGTGCTTGGGAATGGTTAGGAGGGCACTGAATTTTCTAGGCTGCCCTATCTATGTTTCCTGGTGAAATACATGGGAAAATCCTATTTGTGAAAATTCCACGTAAAGTTAGGGTTAGATCAGCATGAATTCGGAGAGCAAAACAGACATCACTAAGAAACTTGGAGCGCGTAGGAATGGTTAAGAGACCAATGACTTTTCTAGAGTGTCCTATCTATGTTTCCTGGTAAAATTCATGGGAAAATCCTAATTGGGATAATTCCACTTAGGGTTAGGTCACCTTAAACCCAGAGAGCAAAATGGACATCGGCAACATATTCAGGGTGCTTGGGAATGGAAAGGAGGGCTCTGGCTTTTCTCGGCTGCCCTATCTATGTTTCCTGGTAAAATACATGGGAAAATCCTATTTGGGAAAATTCCACTTAGGGTTAGGGTTAGATCAGCATGAATTCGGAGAGCAAAATAGACATCGCCAACAAACTCTCAATATTTGGAAATGGTTAGGAAGTCACTGACTTTTTTAGGCTGCCCTATCTATGTTTCCTGGTAAAATACATGGGAATATTCTAATTGGGAAAATTCCACTTACGGTTAGGGTTAGGTCACCTTGAACCCAGAGAGCAAAATGGACATCAGCAACATATTCAGGGTGCTTGGGAATGGTTAGGAGGGCACTGACTTTTCTAGGCTGCCCTATCTATGTTTCCTGGTAAAATACATGGGAAAATCCTATTTGTGAAAATTCCACGTAAAGTTAGGGTTAGATCAGCATGAATTCGGAGAGCAAAACAGACATCACTAAGAAACTTGGAGGGCGTAGGAATGGTGAAGAGACCAATGACTTTTCTAGAGTGTCCTATCTATGTTTCCTGGTAAAATTCATGGGAAAATCCTAATTGGGATAATTCCACTTAGGGTTAGGTCACCTTAAACCCAGAGAGCAAAATGGACATCGGAAACATATTCAGGGTGCTTGGGAATGGAAAGGAGCGCTCTGGCTTTTCTCGGCTGCCCTATCTATGTTTCCTGCTAAAATACATGGGAAAATCCTATTTGGGAAAATTCCACTTAGGGTTAGGGTTAGATCAGCATGAATTCGGAGAGCAAAATAGACATCGCCAATAAACTTACAATGTTTGGGGATGGTTAGGAAGTCACTGACTTTTCTAGGCTGCCCTATCTATGTTTCCTGGTAAAATACATGGGAAAATTCTAATTGGGAAAATTCCACTTAGGGTTAGGGTTAGGTCACCTTGAACGCAGAGAGAAAAATGGAAATCAGCAACATATTCAGGGTGCTTGGGAATTATTAGGAGGGCACTGACTTTTCTAGGCTGCCCTATCTATGTTTCCTGGTAAAATACATGGGAAAATTCTAATTGGGAAAATTCCACTTAGGGTTAGGGTTAGGTCACCTTAAACCCAGAGAGCAAAATGGACATCTGCAACATATTCAGGGTGCTTGGGAATGGTTAAGAGGGCACTGACTTTTCAGGGCTGCCCTATCTATGTTTCCTGGTAAAATACATGGGAAAATTCTAATTGGGACAATTCCACTTAGGGTTAGGGTTAGGTCACCTTGAACACAGAGAGAAAAATGGACATCAGCAACATATTCAGGGTGCTTCGGAATGGTTAGGAGGGCACTGACTTTTGTAGGCTGCCCTATCTATGTTTCCTGGTAAAATACATGGGAAAATCTTATTTTGGAAAATTCCACTTAGGATTAGGGTTAGATCAGCATGCATTCGGAGTGCAAAATAGACATCGACAACAAACTTACAATGTTTGGGGATGGTTAGGAAGTCACTGACTTTTCTAGGCTGCCCTATCTATGTTTCCTGGTAAAATACTTGGGAAAATTCTAATTGGGAAAATTCCACTTAGGGTTAGGGTTAGGTGACCTTGAACCCAGAGAGCAAAATGGACATCAGCAACATATTCAAGGTGCTTGGGAATGGTTAGGAGGGCACTGACTTCTTTAGGCTGCCCTATCTATGTTTCCTGGTAAAATACATGGGAAAATTCTAATTGGGAAAATTCCACTTAGGGTTAGGTCACCTTGAACCCAGAGAGCAAAATGGACATCAGCAACATATTAAGGGTGCTTGGGAATGATTAGTAGGGCACTGATTTTTCTAGGCTGCCCTATCTATGTTTCCTGGTAAAATACATGGGAAAATTCTAATTGGGAAAATTCCACTTAGGGTTAGGGTTAGGTCACCTTAAACCCAGAGAGCAAAATGGACATCTGCAACATATTCAGGGTGCTTGGGAATGGTTAAGAGGGCACTGACTTTTCAGGGCTGCCCTATCTATGATTCCTGGTAAAATATATGGGAAAAACCTATTTGGGAAAATTCCACTTAGGGTTAGGGTTAGATCAGCATGAATTCGGAGAGCAAAATAGACATCGCCAAAAAACTCGCAATGTTTGGGAATGGTTAGGAAGTCACTGACTTTTCTAGGTTGCCCTTTCTATGTTTCATGGTAAAATAAATGGGAAAATTCTAATTGGGAAAATTCCCCTTAGGGTTAGGGTTAGGTCACCTTGAACCCAGAGAGCAAAATGGAAATCAGCGACATATTCAGGGTGCTTGGGAATGGTTAGGTGGGCACTGACTTTTCTATGCTGCCCTATCTATGTTTCCTGGTAAAATACATGGGAAAATCCTATTTGGGAAAATTCCACTTAGGGTTAGGGATAGATCAGCATGAATTCGGAGAGCAAAATAGACTTCGACAACAAACTTACAATGTTTGGGGATGGTTAGGAAGTCACTGACTTTTCTAGGCTGCCCTATCTATGTTTCCTGGTAAAATACATGGGAAAATCCTATTTGTGAAAATTCCACGTAAAGTTAGGGTTAGATCAGCATGAATTCGGAGAGCAAAACAGACATCACTAAGAAACTTGGAGCGCGTAGGAATGGTTAAGAGATCAATAATTTTTCTAGAGTGTCCTATCTATGTTTCCTGGTACAATTCATGGGAAAATCCTAATTGGGATAATTCCACTTAGGGTTAGGTCACCTTAAACCCAGAGAGCAAAATGGACATCGGCAACATATTCAGGGTGCTTGGGAATGGAAAGGAGGGCTCTGGCTTTTCTCGGCTGCCCTATCTATGTTTCCTGCTAAAATACATGGGAAAATCCTATTTGGGAAAATTCCACTTAGGGTTAGGGTTAGATCAGCATGAATTCAGAGAGCAAAATAGACATCGCCAAAAAACTCGCAATGTTTGGGAATGGTTAGGAAGTCACTGACTTTTCTAGGCTGCCCTATCTATGTTTCCTGGTAAAATACATTGGAAAATTCTAATTGGGAAAATTCCACTTAGCGTTAGGGTTAGGTCCCCTTGAACCCAGAGAGCAAAATGGACATCAGCAACATATTCAGGGTGCTTGGGAATGGTTAGGAGGGCACTGACTTTTCTAGGCTGCCCTATCTATGTTTCCTGGTAAAATACATGGGAAAATCCTATTTGGGAAAATTCCACTTAGGGTTAGGGATAGATCAGCATGAATTCGGAGAGCAAAATAGACATCGACAACAAACTTACAATGTTTGGGGATGGTTAGGAAGTCACTGACTTTTCTAGGCTGCCCTATCTATGTTTCCTGGTAAAATACATGGGAAAATTCTAATTGGGACAATTCCACTTAGGGTTAGGGTTAGGTCACCTTGAACACAGAGAGAAAAATGGACATCAGCAACATATTCAGGGTGCTTCGGAATGGTTAGGAGGGCACTGACTTTTGTAGGCTGCCCTATCTATGTTTCCTGGTAAAATACATGGGAAAATCTTATTTTGGAAAATTCCACTTAGGATTAGGGTTAGATCAGCACGCATTCGGAGTGCAAAATAGACATCGACAACAAACTTACAAAGTTTGGGGATGGTTAGGAAGTCACTGACTTTTCTAGGCTGCCCTATCTATGTTTCCTGGTAAAATACTTGGGAAAATTCTAATTGGGAAAATTCCACTTAGGGTTAGGTGACCTTGAACCCAGAGAGCAAAATGGACATCAGCAACATATTCAAGGTGCTTGGGAATGGTTAGGAGGGCACTGACATTTCTAGGCTACCCTATCTAGGTTTCCTGGTAAAATACATGGGAAAATCCTATTTTGGAAAATTCCACTTAGGGTTAGGGTTAGATCAGCATGAATTCGGAGAGCAAAATAGACATCAATAACAAACTCGGAGTTCTTGGGAATGGTTAGGAGACCACTGACTTTTCTAGAGTATCCTATCTATGTTTCCTGGTAAAATACATGGGAAAATTCTAATTGGGAAAATTCCACTTAGGGTTAGATCACCTTGAACCCAGAGAGCAAAATGGACATCAGCAACATATTAAGGGTGCTTGGGAATGATTAGTAGGGCACTGATTTTTCTAGGCTGCCCTATCTATGATTCCTGGTAAAATATATGGGAAAAACCTATTTGGGAAAATTCCACTTAGGGTTAGGGTTAGATCAGCATGAATTCGGAGAGCAAAATAGACATAGACAACAAACTTACAATGTTTGGGGATGGTTAGGAAGTCACTGACTTTTCTAGGCTGCCCTATCTATGTTTCCTGGTAAAATACATGGGAAAATTCTAATTGGGAAAATTCCACTTAGGGTTAGGGTTAGGTCACCTTGAAAGCAGAGAGCAAAATGGAAATCAGCAACATATTCAGGGGGCTTGGGAATGGTTAGGAGGGCTCTGACATTTCTAGGCTACCCTATCTAGGTTTCCTGGTAAAATACATGGGAAAATCCTATTTTGGAAAATTCCACTTAGGGTTAGGGTTAGGTCACCTTGATCCTAGAGAGCAAAATGGACATCAGCAACATATTCAGGGTGCTTGGGAATGGTTAGGAGGGCACTGAATTTTCTAGGCTGCCCTATCTATGTTTCCTGGTGAAATACATGGGAAAATCCTATTTGTGAAAATTCCACGTAAAGTTAGGGTTAGATCAGCATGAATTCGGAGAGCAAAACAGACATCACTAAGAAACTTGGAGGGCGTAGGAATGGTGAAGAGACCAATGACTTTTCTAGAGTGTCCTATCTATGTTTCCTGGTAAAATTCATGGGAAAATCCTAATTGGGATAATTCCACTTAGGATTAGGTCACCTTAAACCCAGAGAGCAAAATGGACATCGGCAACATATTCAGGGTGCTTGGGAATGGAAAGGAGGGCTCTGGCTTTTCTCGGCTGCCCTATCTATGTT